>NC_048585.1:51026752-51327585 GCF_013265735.2 Oncorhynchus mykiss | reverse complement strand
CTCTTTTGAAGGTATAGAGGAAGTACTGAACGATTCAGGTGCCTCTCCCTCCTCCTGCACCATGTGATCTTTCACCTCCCCCACTTCCTGCTCCACCTCATCCATCTTTCCATCCTCCTTCTCTTGGTCTTCCTTATTCACATGGTCCATGAGTCTCTCTGCCCTCCTCATTAGCCGGAGGGAGCGTTTGTAGTGGAGTTTGCGTTGCCAGTTCTTTGTTTTGTGGGCATGAGGGGCCTTCCTCTTGGGCTTGTATGAGTAGTAGGGCCTCCAGAGGTTGTCCTCATCATCCTCACTCTGCCCCTGCTTGCGCACCTCCTGGCGGAAGTAGTACTCTCTGACCTTGCCCGTGGCTTTTGGGCTTTTCTTCCGGCTGTCCCCCTCTCCATTTTCTCTCACCCCATCTCCTCCTCTCTCCCCCTCAGCTTCGACACTAGAGCTGCGATGGGAGCGGTGTTTGTGGTGGTGGTGGTGGGAGTGGCGAGGTTCCTTGGAGTCATGTGGGGAGGAGTCCATCCTTTTGGCTCTGGAAGGAGGGGGGCTCCTGTCCCTCTTGAGGTCCGTCTCGGAGATGCTGCGTTTGACCATGGCCTCCTCGCCTATCCGCACCGTGATCTGGCACAGCGGCCCGGCCCCTTTGCCCTCTGACCCTGTGGACGACTGTTTGGCTGAGGAGCTGTCACTCTTGCTGTGCCCCTTGCGGGACTTATGATGGGACCGACCTGTTTCTGATCTCCTCTCCCCCTCCTCTGTGGCATCTGAACTATCCACTAATTTAGCTCTCTTCCTATGGCTCTCTGTACTTTCCCTGTGAATTTTAACAGGCTTGGCACTGACCTTGGGGAGTGTCTGGCTGTTGCTAGCTTCAGGGGAGGGACTGCTCAGGGGGCCTTTCCCGGCCCCAGAGGTGACCTGGTTGCTATGGACAATGACGGATGGCGCCGCTGTGCCATGCACTATGACGGAGGGCTTGGAGTGGCCGTACGTGATGACAGAAGACAAACCCAACTCTGGGTTACCGCTGACCTTTGGAGTTTTGACTTTGTTACGAACGGATGCCTTGGAGCTGCTGCCACAGCTATCTACCTGCTCTGACTCTGTCTCTCTGTCAGCTACTCTCCCTAAGGCCATACCTGTTAGGGAGGGGGGCAGTGTGGGGATCTCTCCCTGCTCTAGGCCCACTGAGAGGGGGAAGCCAGCAGGGAACTTGTCAGGGTCAGGCTTCACACCCTTGGGTAGAGAGCAACTGATGAGGCTGTGAAGGTCCAGGGAGCCGGGCAGGCTGCAGTCCAGGGGCTGAGGCAAGGGGACGGCAGGGGGGTCAGACGGGGGCAGCAGCAGGCTGTTGGCCAGGGAGTCACTGTAGGTCTTGTAGGGTCTCTTCTGGGAACGCATAGGAAGCAGGCGGTAGAACTTGAGGGCGTTGACCTTCTGCTTGTAACCGCCGTTGACTGTCTTTTCGCTGGAGATGAGGCCCGGGCTGATGCCGTGGAAAGCCTTCTGGTGGGTCTTCAGGTTGTAGTACGTTGCGAAGGCCTCCCAGCAGAAGATGCACTGGTAGCGTCGCTCGCCCGTGTGCCACACCTCGTGCTTGGTGCGGTACTCGGCCAAGGCGAACACCTTGTCACAGAAGTGGCAGGGATACTTGCGGCGCCACGAGTGCACGTTGGAGTGACGCTTGAGGCTGGACAGGGTCATGTAGGAGCGCTCGCACACCGAGCAGAAGTAGATGACATGGCCGTCCACCACCTTGACGAAGTGGTCCTCGTCCCCCACCAGCTCTGACACGTCGCCTTCATGCCGAACCAGGAGACCTCGCCCTTTTTTCCCTTTCCCAGGCTTCATATCCTCTTCACTTGCCCCCACAATCTGTCCTCCCTCCACCCTAACCTCCCCTTCCTCCAGGGGCTCCTCTTTGGCCAGGATGGGGAGAAGGGGGATGCTAGATGGGAGGGCCGGGTTCAGAGCGTGCGTGCAGGAGGCCTCGTGGGACTGCAGTCTCTTGTTGTGGATGAATGCTTTGCCACAGTGCTGGCAGCTGAGGGCCCGGCCGCCACGGTGCAGCCGCATGTGGGCCGTGAGAGACAAGGCGGAGCTGAAGAGGCGGTGGCACACCCCACATATCAGCTCCGGCTCGGGGCCATCTGGGGGGGTGGAGGAGGAGTGAGGAGGAAGAGTGAAAGACTCAGAGGGGTGAGGAAGAGGAGGAGAAAGGTGGAGGTTGGGTGGACGTAGGTTTGTTCCAACTTGGGGGCTGCCCACCCTCCCTCCTTTTTTCCCTGTTTTCTCCTTTCTGTCTGTGCCCCGCCCCCCCTGGCCCCGATAGGCCACAGTGCTCAGGTTGAACAGGATCTGTGCAGTCTTTGAGGGTGAGGCCGTGCCATTGGTCAGTCTGTGACCCTCCCCTGGGTAACCACCTAAAGGTCCATTGGAAGACCTGGGGGGGAACCTGTGGAACTGGGAGTCCAGACCGGCTTTGAAAAGAGGTGGGGGGGATTTGATGTCCTTTTTGACCAGTGCGGTAAGATCCATAGGAGAGGAAGAGGAGGAAGGGGAAGAGGAGGCGGAGGAAGAGGACGGGGAGCTGTCCCGCTGGGGGGGGTTAAAGGGCCGCCGTTTGTCTGTGGTGGTGGCATCCAGTTTCCATGCTGACACCTCGTTGGACGCCTTGGAGGCCGAGGAGGAGTGTCGGCGGCGGGGGTAGGATGTGGCTGAGGAGGGGCGGTGGTTGTGAACGGTGAGGGCGGCGGGCAGGGCGGCACTGAGGGGGAAGCTGAGGGTGATCTTAGCGTTCTCGGGGCCGTCTGCCTCATCATTCATCAGCCCCTCCATCATGGCCTCCCCTCCTCGGCACTGCCGGCTTTTACCCTTCATCTGCCCTGGTTCCGCCTCCTCTTCTTCCTCAACCAGATTGGTCAAGATGGGCACTCTAAGGCTGAGGCCCGCCTCCGACAGATGCCTGGTCCCCTTGGAGCCCTTGCGGGCAACACGGGAGGAGTAGATGAAGTCAAGCAGGTTGGACAGCACACAGGACTGGAGGTTAGGCAGGTCCAGCTCAGCCCCCTGGATGAGCCTGGAAGAGGGGGTAGACGGCGGGTGGTGGCTGCCTAATACAGGAGTCGTAGGCGGTGGGGAAGACGTCGACAGCAGCAGCTGGCGGAAGTACTGGCAGCAGGCGGCCAACTTGGCGTCGCTGGTGGCGATGAGGTTGACGTCACAGAAGAGGGTGGGCCCGGCGGGCAGGTGCTGCTCGTTCAGGCGTAGCAAGAAGAGGCCTGCGTGGAGGGGGTCCAACACCTCCAGCCAGGACACCATGACCAGCCCCCAAAACCTGCGAAACGACAAGAAGAGATGAGTGTTACAGCTAGAATGGATCCCTGCATGCGAGTTTTGTAAGTCGCTGTGGATAAGCACTACATTTGAATGTATTATACAAGAAAGAAAATACCCATTCCTATCCAAAAAAGATTCCTTCATGATGCTAAGGAAACGATGCTAAGGAAACGATGCTAAGGAAACGATGCTAAGGAAATTATGCTAAGGAAATTATGCTAAGGAAATTATGCTAAGGAAATTATGCTAAGGAAATGCTTAAAGTTGCTTAAGAGCGCAACAAACGTCAGCTGATATTAAAATCCAAAAAGGAATGGCGAGAGCAGGGAAAGAGAGAAGAAGAAGGAATATGTGGTAATGCTGGTTTAGATTTCAGCACACAGAGACTGGAAAGAAGTTCCAGGGATCCATCTTGGCTGTGTCACAACATTCACGTCACCTAATTGGAAGGCGTTCAGATTTAATCAAGATTTAATCAAGATTCCCTTGGAATAGAGTGTCGACTTGCATCCCATAGCCCTGTGGACTTAAAACAAATAGGTCCCGTTTAACAGACACGGTGGGGGGAAAAGGGGGGTGATTCTCATCACAGCCTGCTGGCCCATTCCTGGTAGTGGTCAGAAACTGCCGGCCATGACTCTAACCATTATTTGTGAAGGCAGAGGGAGAGAGAGAGGGAGGGAAGGAAAGTGGAAGCCAGGGAGAGAGGCAGGGAGGATAGTGGAGGAGGGGTGTTTTTCCGCCCGCTGCATCCGGTTCTGTCGCAGTTAAGCTCGAGAGGACGAGCAAAGATCGACGGGGCGCTTCCCATTTCCATTCTAATTCTAGCAGCGATTGCGGCAGATCCACTTGCCTGCTATCTATTCATACACGCCAGCTCACAGATTTGCCTGCAATAGGCAATTTTATTGTAATTACTTATTTAGCACAGGCCGTTCTGTGGGGTCTGCAGATTGGGGAGATGGATGTTGAGGCCTTAATGATGCGACAAAAATAAAAATCCACAGTCATGCTTTTCTGCTTGTGTTTTCAAGCAGCAAGGCAGAAAGGCCTCTGTAAAATTCCACAGGCAGCCCTGAACAGGCAGAAACTAGGTCAGCACTGTTATTGCAGAGGGAAGAGGGAGAGAGAGAGAGGGAGAGAAAGGAAGAGAGAGGGCCAGGCTGGAAACAGGAACACACATACACACAGCACAGGCCGACGGAAAGGCAGATAGCGCACAGACAGACAGACACAAACACATCCCCATTGGCAGAAATGCACGCAGTCATATATACAATAAAGGCACCGGCAAGCACCCACAGCCACAAAAACAAACTACTGATGCCATGGGTGTAAAACTATACGTAAAACAATGGCGAGAAGCAGGGGCGCAATCCGCAACAGACAGAGAGTCTGTACAGGTGGAATGAACTGAATTACAGAACAGAATAAGAGGAGCTTTGAAGAAAGAGGATATAAAGGCGGAAAGGGACACGCCACCCATACACTGAAATGATACACAACGAAATACACAGTAAAGTCGCACAACTACGCTGCTAATCCCACTTGCTCAGTATTTACCTGGATATACAGGCAAACACAGTGACTATTTTGGCAACCTACCTCTATAGCCCTATTCGCACAGGACTAGTATTACTATACAATGTCGGTTGTGTAATGGTTACTCCAGCACAAAACGGACGGAATTAGTTTTCCCAGACTGCCCCTGTATTTCTTTTTTTTTTTCTTCATTCAAAATGGACCGTTAAGACAGAAGCCTGGAGGCTCTTCTTGTCGTAAAGATATTTCAAATGTCTAGGGATGACCTAATGTTGACCTAATGACCTTCAGGTCAAAGACAGTCAGAATAACAATCCATATCAATGACAACCATGAACTAACCTACGCAGACATTTAAACGACCTGACAGATTTGGCAATTTATCAACTCATTGGCACAATATCGTCCACTTCATCTTTTAAAAAAAAAGAGAAGTACGGCACCAGGAAAGTTGATATGTGACAAACCAGTTCCTTCATCTGTAGGCTACGGGCATAGCACTTTGGTCCCGTGTTCTTCCCCAACCTGGGTGCAGCACCTGCTTAACGGGGATGACGATTCACACGGGACTATCAGAGGACCTGGGAGTTCAGCCAAAACACGGGGATGACGATTCACACGGGACTATCAGAGGACCTGGGAGTTCAGCCAAAACACGGGGATGACGATTCACACGGGACTATCAGAGGACCTGGGAGTTCAGCCAAAACACGGGGATGACGATTCACACGGGACTATCAGAGGACCTGGGAGTTCAGCCAAAACACGGGGATGACGATTCACACGGGACTATCAGAGGACCTGGGAGTTCAGCCAAAACACGGGGATGACGATTCACACGGGACTATCAGAGGACCTGGGTGCAGCACCTGCTTAACGGGGATGACGATTCACACGGGACTATCAGAGGACCTGGGTGCAGCACCTGCTTAACGGGGATGACGATTCACACGGGACTATCAGAGGACCTGGGTGCAGCACCTGCTTAACGGGGATGACGATTCACACGGGACTATCAGAGGACCTGGGAGTTCAGCCAAAACACGGGGATGACGATTCACACGGGACTATCAGAGGACCTGGGAGTTCAGCCAAAACACGGGGATGACGATTCACACGGGACTATCAGAGGACCTGGGTGCAGCACCTGCTTAACGGGGATGACGATTCACACGGGACTATCAGAGGACCTGGGAGTTCAGCCAAAACACGGGGATGACGATTCACACGGGACTATCAGAGGACCTGGGTGCAGCACCTGCTTAACGGGGATGACGATTCACACGGGACTATCAGAGGACCTGGGAGTTCAGCCAAAACACGGGGATGACGATTCACACGGGACTATCAGAGGACCTGGGAGTTCAGCCAAAACACGGGGATGACGATTCACACGGGACTATCAGAGGACCTGGGAGTTCAGCCAAAACACGGGGATGACGATTCACACGGGACTATCAGAGGACCTGGGAGTTCAGCCAAAACACGGGGATGACGATTCACACGGGACTATCAGAGGACCTGGGAGTTCAGCCAAAACACGGGGATGACGATTCACACGGGACTATCAGAGGACCTGGGTGCAGCACCTGCTTAACGGGGATGACGATTCACACGGGACTATCAGAGGACCTGGGTGCAGCACCTGCTTAACGGGGATGACGATTCACACGGGACTATCAGAGGACCTGGGTGCAGCACCTGCTTAACGGGGATGACGATTCACACGGGACTATCAGAGGACCTGGGAGTTCAGCCAAAACACGGGGATGACGATTCACACGGGACTATCAGAGGACCTGGGAGTTCAGCCAAAACACGGGGATGACGATTCACACGGGACTATCAGAGGACCTGGGTGCAGCACCTGCTTAACGGGGATGACGATTCACACGGGACTATCAGAGGACCTGGGAGTTCAGCCAAAACACGGGGATGACGATTCACACGGGACTATCAGAGGACCTGGGTGCAGCACCTGCTTAACGGGGATGACGATTCACACGGGACTATCAGAGGACCTGGGAGTTCAGCCAAAACACGGGGATGACGATTCACACGGGACTATCAGAGGACCTGGGTGCAGCACCTGCTTAACGGGGATGACGATTCACACGGGACTATCAGAGGACCTGGGAGTTCAGCCAAAACACGGGGATGACGATTCACACGGGACTATCAGAGGACCTGGGTGCAGCACCTGCTTAACGGGGATGACGATTCACACGGGACTATCAGAGGACCTGGGAGTTCAGCCAAAACACGGGGATGACGATTCACACGGGACTATCAGAGGACCTGGGAGTTCAGCCAAAACACGGGGATGACGATTCACACGGGACTATCAGAGGACCTGGGAGTTCAGCCAAAACACGGGGATGACGATTCACACGGGACTATCAGAGGACCTGGGAGTTCAGCCAAAACACGGGGATGACGATTCACACGGGACTATCAGAGGACCTGAGAGTTCAGCCAAAAAACAGGGATTTTTCAGGGCTGGAATAATAACTACATGCCAAGTAATGACTGACATGGCAGATTCAGACGGGACTAAAATGACAAATGTGGTGGGTTGTGCTCATGCCCAGTAAACCATATCCTGTCCTTACACGGCTTAACTTCCTTCATACTGGACATAGAGACATAAAAGTTCATCTGACTCTGGGGAAGTAGATAAAAGGCCTCATTGCCAAAATCCTGAAGTCTCCCTTTAAAGTAGATGTGTCTTCTTGAGAAATATGTGGATATGTTTACTGTGCAGTCTGCTCTGACAACACACTGTCACTTGGTATTAGTCCCGTGTGGCTCAGTTGGTAGCGCATTGAGCTTGCAAAACCAGAGCTGTGGGTTCGATTCCCATGAGGGACCAGTACGAAAAATGTCTGCATTCACTACAGCAAGTTGCTCCGGATAAGAGTGTCTGCTAAATGACAAACAAATGTCATTTAGACGCCAGCTACTCGTAGGCGGACACACCGTGAGACGGCGTGAGGGCAAAAAAATGTCACGATTTCATCTGGTGTTTACGCCGCAAATGGGAAAATGCGTCTGCCGCCCTCTCTCTCTTCATCTCGCTGTGACGCACACAACTGCCTCTCCACAAACAGGCCCTGAACGACGGTCTGGCCAAGCGTGACGGGGAGCTTTACACACACACACACACACACACACAACACAATCACGTACCACACACAGTCACGCGCATGCATACACCCCCTCCCCCCTCACACGCAAGCAAGCATCTGACCCTCAGTGTGCCAAGGACCCAGCCTCGCCCCCCACAAATACAGTGCCCTTCTGAAGCACAGTGTTCCGCACAAACAAACATGTCCGCTGAAGGATTGTACATCTATTTTCACCCACGGTGCTGAAAAGAGAAAAAAAACACACAAAAAAACAGAACAGCAAGTGCAAGTACGGCTTGTGTGGCACAAATGACTGACTAAGCTATGTAGATGAACACAAGGCAGAATCACAACGTCAGCAAGAGGAAAAACATCAACGCTATACTCGGGTCACAGTGACCATGCCACTATTAAAAGTACCTAGAGTCCTAATCAGTTAGTATGCAATGGCTCTGATCCCATCTCCATTATATGTACAGCCCAGCCATAGACTAGTTACTGCAAGAGACTGGTGGGTGGGTTTCAGCCAGCACACGGGGGGAAATGTGGGGGGCCGGATTGGAGTGTGTGGGGGGGGGGGGTTTACTCGTTCCGCACTGTGAGCGAGTGGAGTGGGATTGTGGAAATAGGAAGGTGTCGGTTGGGTTCTCCCCAGTGTGGAACGGCCAGCAAGGGGGGCACCAGTTGGGTCGTGAAAAGGGGGCTGTCGTTGGAGACAGAGAGAGGGAGAGACACTGAACTCTCCATAACCCCCCGGCCCAGAAAACATGGAGGAGCCAGCCAGATGGGCAGAGGGAGGAGGAGGAGAAGAGAAGGGGAGGAAGGGATGATGGTATGGGTCGGGGAGTGGTGGGTGGAGAGAGGAGGGTGGAGAGAGGAGGGTTGGAAGGGTAGATAGTGTAACTTCAAACACATCTCTTCCTGGTCCAGATTTCATGGTTTCCTTGTCTTTCAGATCCTGCTCAGCGTGTCAACATGGCCCCCCCCCCCCCCTCAGTGTAATCTGTGGTATCGCTACAATTTGGCATGCCACTCCACGCACCAGCGAGCCTGCTCCATGTTAAAACGCCACACTCCATGGTCCGTTAGCTCTCAACCCGGCACATAATTATCATCATTCTGACCCCTGTAATAAAGAATGGAAACAACACCCACTGACCTTTTTGGGGTAATTTTCCCCAAAACCATTTTAAATTTCGCACACAGTCCCTCTGAAGACACAGTGCAGGTCAGTTAGGTTTGTGCAGCGTAAAACAATACAACTTTATTGTCCACAGTTACAGCGAACAACGGAAATGTGTCTTCTGCTCTCGTCATTTCTCAACCGTACGACTAGAGCGCATCACCCAGCAAAGGGACAAATCCTGACTTTATAGATGCATACATAACTCAAACCTCTGGTCAAATCATACTTCTGCGGAAGTCATTCATTTCAACGAGAGATTTATGCTTAACATTGCACGCTGAAATCTCCATTTCCGAACTGGACAACTGGAATGGTTTAAGTGGAAATTGTACGCAAAACCAACATTGCCAGGGTATTCAAGTCTTCCATTGGATGCCATTGACATAATCTAGCCAGTATACAAACAACAAGTCAAACAGAAAACTGTTGGCTGGAAATTCATCAACTGCCACTGGCGCTAAGCAACGAGGCTCCCTATAACTCCTGACCTCTGACCCCTAAAGCCCTGTGGCATTGTAGGTCATATTTCCCATACAGTGAAGGCAGAGGCTTGGTGGCCATGGTGACCAGGAATGTGGAAATATTTGGCAGAGGGACTGTTGTTTTGGAAAAAGAAAGCAGGGTTGGTTAGGGAAACAACAATGGGTCTGTGACGTTAAAATGCCCTCCAAGGCTTAGCAAGAACCTCCTTCCGCTTCCAAAATAACAACCTGGCACTAGAAGGATATTTTGATGACACACCAAAGAACAGACAGGAGAGGCGAGAATAATTTAACCTCGGCACTAGATTCGCTATCAGGGACGTGTATGTGCAAGTTTTTCACCAACTCCTTGTGTCATTTTGGGAGTTAAGTCGGCTGACCAGTCACAGTGAGAAAAGGTTTCTCACACAGAGCCCATGTCATGCTCACGTCTACCGCCTTGCTCTGATACACATTAGCTAGACCCCCCAATCTGGAGTGTTTCATGCAGATGCGAAAGACGCAGAGATTTTTTAAGTTTCATCACAATCTCTGAACGAGTCATCGCTCCTGAAAAAGAACTGCGTGGTACGCCAGCGAGACCGAGGAGGAGGAGGGAGACAAGGCCTCTTATTGGCCCCACACACACAGTACACACACACAGTACACACACACACACACACAGACACACACACACACCAACCCTTACACACACTTAAAACAAATATTACATTTCTCCTGACATACAAAACAACCAGGCAATGGCGTGACTGAGAGAAACAAGCAGACGAAAAAGAGAGAGAAACATATCAGCCTCCCTTTCACTGCTAGGCAAGCACACAACAAGACAACGTACCTCGGAAAACCTCCTGCTGCATCTCTGCTGCGATGTGTTCTCCCTCCTCTCTCTCTTGCTCGCTCTATCCGCTCTCTCCCTCGGTCTGTGTGAGCGTGCGTCTGCGTGAGTGTGTGTGTGTGAGAGAGTGCAGGCAAGGAGAGACGGCGCACACACAGGCAGCAGTGTGTAAAGACAGAGGGCAGGAGCGACTCTCACACTCTGTCTCTCTCGGTCTCTCTCTCGCTCGCTCTCTCTCTCTCGCTCGCTCCCCCTCGCTCTCTCTCTCCCCCTCACTCTCTCTCTCTCTTGCTCCACTCTTTTTCACTTGCTCCACTCTCTCTCACTTGCTCCACTCTCTCTCACTTGCTCCACTCTCTCTCACCTGATCCACTCTCTCTCACTTGCTCCACTCTCTTTCTCTCACTTCAGTTGTGCACATGATTGTCAGTATTTTTGTCTTTTTTTCCAGCAAGTGAATTCCCCCCCACACCCCGAATCCAATCCTCTTTTTATTTGGAAGTGTTGTTCTCCAACCACACACACAGACACACTACTTTATATACACAAAGCCCGGCAAGATAGGGAGGGCGAGAGAGAGAGAGAGAGAGGGAGAGAGAGAAAGGCAGAGGACGCCATTTAAGCAGTTTGTTACGAGCACTGCCAGTCCCCAAAATGGCTGAAAACAAACAGGAGCAATGCCAACAACAAAAAAATCCTGGGCACTAGGAGAGAGAGAGAGAGAGAAAGAAAGAAAGGGGGAGGGGGGAGAAAGAGAGAGACTACAGACAATAGTTGGATGGCCGATGGAAGTGAAGTTGCCGGAAAGAGGGAAGCAGAGATCAAAGAGAGTTCGAGAGAGTGAGGGGGTGGGGGAGAGAGAGAGAGGGAGAGAGAGGGGGGGGGGGGGGGGGAGAGGGAGAGAGAACGGCAGGGACACACTGTCTTTGTTTTTATTGCCTCTGTTTAAAGGGTTGAAGTTTATGGGGAGCGAGCGATGGAGAAGAAGTCAGGTGTGTGTTTGGGGTTCACTGCATGATTGAGTGACTCTAAATCCAACACCACCCTGCTCTGCTGTATGATCGATTGTTTGACTGACAGTCAAAAGACATCTGCGTGGCCTTGCTGTGTTACTTTATGTCAAAATGATAACATCTTCCCTTGCCGTTGTCAGAATGTCTTTGAAACAAATTGAAGAAAACAAAGCGGGGAGGAACTACCTCAACTTGTCCAACAACAAACGTTTTGCTACGGTGTGCATTAGTGAATACACCCTTGGTTTGGGAAGCATTCAAAAACGGTGTGAATCTTATGTTGGGGGGGGGAGAAAGAGGGGTAGTGAGGGAGAGAGAGAGCTATATTGCATGCTCCAATTTTTGGGAAAGTATGATTATTTTATACTAATATAATTGCTCAGAGAATGAGATTTTCTTTAACAAGTAATTTTTGTTAAATTATTGGCAACCCTGCTTTCAGTACTCCAGGACCTTACCCTTGCGAGGATAATGGCACAGCCTTTTTCTAAAATTAAAACCACAGGTTTTCAATGGGGTTCAAGTCTGGAGGCTGATGGTGGTAAATTAACCATTTCTTTGTGGATTATGGGTTATTGTCTTGCTGGAAGATTCACTTGTGGCCAAGTTTCAGCCTCCTGGCAGAGGCAACCAGGTTTTTGGCTAAAATATCCTGGTACTTGGTAAACTTCATGATGCCATTGACCTTAAAGAGATTCTCCGGTTCTTTTGTATACTTTTTAGCCAGTAGTTCTGAAGGTAAAGCTCACGAGCCAAAAATAGCCTCCGAAAATTGTGCATTAGGTCACATACAGTGATCTCCAAAAGTATTGTGACTGTGACCATTTTTGTTATTGTTTTGTCTCTGTACTCCAGCACTTGGAATTTGAAATGATACAATGACTACGAGGTTAAAGTGCAGACTGTCAGCTTTACTTTGAGGACATTTTAAATCGACATTGGGTGAACTGTTTGGAAATTACAGCAGTTTGTGTACATAGTCCCCCCATTTTAGGGGGGGGAGGACAAATTCACTTGTGTATTAAAGTTGTCAAACGTTTAGTATTTGGTCCCATATTCCTAGTACACATTGATTACATCACGCTTGTGACGCTACAAACTTGTTGGATGCATTTGCTGTTTGTTTTGGTTTAGTTGTTCAGATGATTTTGTGCCCAAAAGAAATGAATGGTAAATTATGTATTGTGTAATTTTAGAGTCACTTACTGTAAATAATGTTTCTAAAAACTTCGACATTGATGTGGATGCTACCATGATTACGGATAGTCCTGAATGAACTGTGAATAATGAGGAGTGAGAAAGTTAGACACACAAATATCATACCCCCAAGACACGCTAACCTCTCACCATTACAATAACGGGGAGCTTAATTTTTTTTTGGAGGGGTATGATATTTGTGCGTCTGTAACTTTCTCAATCACCATTATTCATGCCTTTCTGAATTATTAACAGACTTCATGTCTGTGACAGAGACACGCCTATGTAGTGAATTGTGCCACGGCCTATCAAATTTGTCACTGTCTGAAGAGTCACAGTGACAGTTCAAAGAGGCAAGCGTTATTTTAAAGGCTGTATACATTATATAGGTGTGTCGGGGGTTACTGGAGGGTTTATTAACTGCATCCGGGTCGCGTGTGCAATCCGGCAGTGTCCATGTTTATTTTTTTTATGGCAACTTTGTGTGCAGTACACGTTAGACTAAAGGCTTCCACGGACAACATGTTCGGATAATGTGCTGTTTTACGTTTTGCTAATCTGATACTGTGAATGTTGTGTATTTTGTGGAATTGCATTAGTGGTGACACTGGTTTACTCATCTAATATGTATATACTGTATTCTACACTATCTATTGCATCTTGTCTATGCCGCTCTGTCACTGCTCATCCATATATTTATATATTCTTATTCCATTCCTTTACATAGATTTGTGTGTATTAGGTAGTTGTTGTGGAATTGTTAGATATTACTTGTTAGATAATGCTGCACTGTCGGAACTAGAAGCACAAGCATTTTGCTACGCTCACAATAACATCTGCTACCCATGTGTAAGTGACCAATACAATTTGATTTGGGGGGAAATGTAATTTCCCGGGTCTTGTCATTTTATTTTTTCAGGAAATGTGAAGAGTGTTCCCGGGACAGTCCCGAGATCCCAAATACCCATGTGATTCCCTAATGCACATACACTATATGTACAAAGGTAAGTGGGCACGCCTTCAAATGAGTGGATTTGGATATTTCAGCCACACCCGTTGCTGACAGGTGCATAAAAATCAAGCACACGCCCATGCAATCTCCATAGACAAACATTGGAAGTAGAATGACCTTACTGAAAAGCTCAGTGACTTTCAATGTGGCATCGTCATAGGACGGCATGCCAACTTTCCAACAATTCAGCTTCTCAAATTTCTGCCCTGCTAGAGCTGCCCCGGTTAACTTTAAGTGCTGTTACTGTAAAGTGGACACGTCAAGAAGCATCGCTGACTTAACTGTGAAGTGGTAGGCCACAAAGCTCACAGAATGGAATTCCCAAGTGCTGAAACGCATAGAGCGTAAAAATCTTCTGTTCTCGGGTTGCAACACTCACTTCTGAGCTCCAAACTACCTCTGGAAGCAACATTAGTACAATAACTGTTCGTCAGGAGCTTAATGAAATGGGTTTCCATGGCCGAGCAGCAGCACACAAGCCTAAGATCACCAAGCAAAATGCCAAGTCGGCTGGAGCAGTGTAAAGCTTGCCGTCACTGGACTCTGGAGCAGTGGAAACACGTTCTCTGGAGTGATGAATCACGCTTCAACATCTAGCAGGCCGACAGATGAATCTGGGTTTGGCAGATGCCAGGAGAACGCTTCTTGTCCGAATGCATAGTGCCAACTGTAAAGTTAGGAGGAGGAATAATGGTCTGAGGCTGTTTTTCATGGTTCGTGCTAGGCCCCTTAGCTCCAGTGACGATTAATCTTAATGCTTCAGCATTACAAAGACATTCTAGACAACAGTTTGGGGAAGGCCATTTCCTGTTTCAGCATGACAATGCCCCTGTGCACAAAACGAGGTCAATACAGAAATGGTTTGTCGAGATCGGCTTGGAAGAACTTGACTGGCATGCACAGAGACCTGACCTCAACCCCATCGAACACCTTTGGGATGAATTGGAACGCCGACTGCGAGCCAGGTCTAATCGCCCAACATCAGGGCCCGACCTCACTAATGCTCTTGTGGCTGAATGGAAGCAAGTTCTCGCTGCATTGTTACAACATCTCGTGGAAAACCTTCCCAGAGGAGTGGAGGCTGTTATAGCAGCAAAGGGGGGGGGGCAACTATATTAATGCCCATGATTTTGGAATGAGATGTACGACTTGCAGGTGTCCACATACTTTTGGTAATGTAGTGTATGTGTACATCAATGCTCTCTCTCTTGCACTGCTGTGTGTCACTCAAATGGCAAGTAAAATAAAGGTTAAATAAATTACAAATTAAAAAGAGGCCGAAGCTCATTGGCTAGGACTCGAATAGATAGGGGGCTGGCCCATGTGGGGGAAATTTAGGAGAAATGGCGCAACACGTCTTCCAGGAAAACAGTCGCTTTCAAACTAAGGATTTTGTTGCTAATTGAGGTAAAACAGTAATTCTGCTCATAGATTTTGCATGTATGAACGACACATTGATACATCCAGCCTAAAGCTGGAGGTTTGAAAAATACTTAGTAGTCGCCAAAGTTCAGGAGCATGTCTTCAACAAGGGTCCCAGGACTAGTGGAAGCAAAACAGCCCCATAACATCAAAGGTGCACCACCATGTTTTACCGTTGGTATGAGGTATTTTTCTGCATATGCTTCTGTTTTTTTCCGACACCACTGGTGTGCGTGGCTAAAGAGCTCTACTTTCACGTAATCTGACCATAGCACAGTCTGAGAGGTATACTACGAAGCAAGCTACATCTACTCAGGGTTTTCTAAAGCTAGACAGCTTCAGTTTGCTTCACATTCCAGCTCAGGCTTCATCCGATGGTGGATATTGTTCGTCCGCCTGCCGCTAACTCTAGCAGGCTTGTAACTGCGCGTGGACAATTCAGTGCCACATCAAAATGAAAGAAGAGTTATCTTCCAAATTCAGGAGGCTATGGTGTGAAATTAACTTTAAGAAGTGCAGTCTTTATTTTATTACTTTGGTGTGCTTATCGATGCAGAAGCAACGTTTTCCCACTCTTAACGATAAAATAATTGTATTAAGTCATACAAACGTTTTACTCTGCATGTAGTTTAACCTGTCGTTACTAAATGTGTATTTTGATAGGTATAAAAATGTAAACACAAAACACTTTGATTAATAAACAATTTAATCAGTTGTCTTCCCCAACATTTTTATCCAAGCTCTAATCAAAATCCACAAAGAAATTGTTTAATTGACCACAAAAATCAACATTTTGCAATGGTCATCTCAGTCTCCAGACTTGAAGAGAGCAGACTATGGATATCAGGGATCTGGAATGATTCTGTATGGAGGAATGGTCCATCCCTCCCAACGTGTTCTCCAATCTCACAACACATTTGAGGAAAAGGCTCAGTGACGTTCTCTTCACAAGGGGAGTGTGCAGGAGTATTGAAAACGGGTGCCAATAACTTGAGCCCTATGTTTGAGATTTTTTTAAATATTACTTAAACAAAATCTCTTTCTCTGAGCAATTGTATTAGTATAAAATAATTGAACTTCTCAATTGTATTGTATACAGGTCAGTATTTGTATTATTTATTATATATGGTATTTTTTGCTCATGATTATCAAGGGTGCAAATAATTATGGACCTGACTGTATACCAGCACACTTGTCTCCATGGGAACGGTGCTGGGATTGGGTGATGCTGCTGTAACCTCTCCAGCTCTTCAAGGAACTTTGTTGCTTTTCTCTCCCCTCCAATACACTCTTTCACCAATGGAGAGAGAGAGTCGGTGGGTTACAGAGTATGAGTGCGCTTGTGACAGGGAAAGTGTGTGCGTTTTTCACATAAAGTGGTGAGTGTGTGTGATTTGGGGGTTGGGTAATTGCGGCTGTTGGCGGTAATTATAGTGAGGGGTGTGCACACATGCTCACGTTACTGGAGTGTGGCTGACCAGTCCCACGAGTGTTTTTTCCCTGTCTTGTTGCAGTGGCGGCCGGCCACAAACTCTGTATTCAGAGGGAGTCCCGTCGTCCCTATTCATGCCCGTTTGCTCAAACATGATCATGGCTTTTCATGCTGTGCTACAAAGCGACACACACATCTGAATACACAGAGATGGAAGCGCCGAGGCAGCCATCTTGCTGGAAAACCCGAGCCATTATGGAGTGATACTTTCGGTCGAAGAGTTTAGAATGAGCTTCATTGTAAAAACCATTCACCATTCATATCGTTTTAAAAAGTCGTGCCCAAAGGCAGTCTTGAAGTGTGTTGAAAACAGTACAAGAAAAAACACCTTTTGGCTGTTTTGCTGGGCAATCTATATGGAGTGTGCGACTATATTTATTTATTTTAATAGTTTACAATCTATAAACACAACATAAATATATGTTCTCGAAATGTATCATGGTTATTGTCAGGTTTGACAGAACGACTGAAAAATAGGGACCTGAAAAGCATTCAATAATTTCAACAGTGCAATTGATTTCAACAGTGAGCGGACATCATACATCCAACAGCACTTGACTTTGTATTCAATAGAATCCGGTCTCTACAGTATCTTTCATGAGTCCTGCTTGAAACCGCCAGTACTGTGGCTGATACTGATACCGAGACGGCAACTACTGCATTTCGATGTATTTGACTAGCAGCTTTGAATTCATGGCGGAAACCTAGAGAAAAACTAGAACCAAAACTACCCCTAAAGAGACAAATCTGCTGAAGTGGGAAGTCCAGAGAAGTTTACCTCGGGTTAAAAGGTCAGGGGTCATCTTAAATGGGAACAGGAAGTGAGTCGCCCCACGAAGGGGTCAGGTTGGCGAGCATTCACTCTGTCCAGAAGACACATTTTTTTTATTAGAAAATCAATTACACATGCATACTTACATGGGCAACACTTGCACACCCACAAGCATGCAGAATTGCATGCAAGCAAATTTGCGAAAGCACACACACATATTGGAACTCTTCAATGAACACACAAATACATACTCTTGCATAAATGCACATGATTTACAGCGCACATCATGTCTGCCAAATGATTACCTGCATCAATTTGGCAGATGCCCCAAACCAGCAACGTGATCGAACATGCAGCATGTCACAGCGGATTAGGGTGGCATGCCTTCTGTCTGCGCAACCACAGCTAGTGTTGAGTCACACAACGTGCGCCTGGTGAAGACGGGAAATTTGAACTGGGCGGCGGTGACTAGTGGATAGTGATTTAGTTTAATACAGAGGTGAATAGTGGACAGTGATTTAGTTTAATATGGAGGTGAATAGTGGACAGTGATTTAGTTTAATACAGAGGTGACTAGTGGACAGTGATTTAGTTTAATACGGATGTGAATAGTGGACAGTGATTTAGTTTAATACAGAGGTGACTAGTGGACAGTGATTTAGTTTAATACAGAGGTGACTAGTGGACAGTGATTTAGTTGAATACAGAGGTGAATAGTGGACAGTGATTTAGTTTAATACGGAGGTGAATAGTGGATAGGGATTTAGTTTAGTTTAATACATAGGTGACTAGTGGATAGGGATTTAGTTTAATACGGAGGTGACTAGTGGACAGTGATTTAGTTTAATACAAAGGTGACTAGTGGACAGTGATTTAGTTTAATACAGAGGTGACTAGTGGATAGGGATTTAGTTTAATACATAGGTGACTAGTGGACAGTGATTTAGTTTAATACAGAGGTGAATAGTGGACAGTGATTTAGTTTAGTTTAATACGGATGTGAATAGTGGACAGTGATTTAGTTTAGTTTAATACATAGGTGACTAGTGGATAGGGATTTAGTTTAATACAGAGGTGAATAGTGGACAGTGATTTAGTTTAATACAAAGGTGACTAGTGGACAGTGATTTAGTTTAATACAGAGGTGACTAGTGGATAGGGATTTAGTTTAATACAGAGGTGACTAGTGGACAGTGATTTAGTTTAATACAAAGGTGACTAGTGGACAGTGATTTAGTTTAATACAGAGGTGACTAGTGGATAGGGATTTAGTTTAATACATAGGTGACTAGTGGACAGTGATTTAGTTTAATACAGAGGTGAATAGTGGACAGTGATTTAGTTTAGTTTAATACGGATGTGAATAGTGGACAGTGATTTAGTTTAGTTTAATACATAGGTGACTAGTGGACAGTGATTTAGATTAATACAGAGGTGAATAGTGGACAGTGATTTAGTTTAGTTTAATACGGATGTGAATAGTGGACAGTGATTTAGTTTAGTTTAATACAGAGGTGACTAGTGGATAGGGATTTAGTTTAGTTTAATACATAGGTGACTAGTGGAAAGGGATTTAGTTTAGTTTAATATGGATGTGAATAGTGGACAGTGATTTAGTTTAGTTTAATATGGAGGTGGATAGGGATTTAGTTTAGTTTAATACAAAGGTGACTAGTGAAAAGGGATTTAGTTTAGTTTAATACGGATGTGAATAGTGGATAGGGATTTATTTTAATAGAGAGGTGACTAGTGGATAGGGATTTAGTTTAGTTTAATACAGAGGTGAATAGTGGACAGTGATTTAGTTTAGTTTAATATGGAGGTGGATAGGGATTTAGTTTAGTTTAATACAAAGGTGACTAGTGTAAAGGGATTTAGTTTAGTTTAATACTAAGGTTAATAGTGGACAGTGATTTAGTTTAGTTTAATATGGAGGTGTATAGGGATTTCGTTTAATACAGAGGTGACTAGTGGATAGGGATTTAGTTTAATACAGAGGTGAATAGTGGACAGTGATTTAGTTTAATACAGAGGTGACTAGTGGACAGTGATTTAGTTTAATACGGAGGTGAATAGTGGATAGGGATTTAGTTTAATACAGAGGTGACTAGTGGATAGTGATTTAGTTTAATACAGAGGTGAATAGTGGACAGTGATTTAGATTAATACAGAGGTGAATAGTGGACAGTGATTTAGTTTAGTTTAATACGGAGGTGAATAGTGGATAGGGATTTAGTTTAGTTTAATACATAGGTGACTAGTGGATAGGGATTTAGTTTAATATGGAGGTGAATAGTGGACAGTGATTTAGTTTAGTTTAATACATAGGTGACTAGTGGACAGTGATTTAGTTTAGTTTAATACATAGGTGACTAGTGGACAGTGATTTAGTTTAATACATAGGTGACTAGTGGATAGGGATTTAGTTTAATATGGAGGTGACTAGTGGATAGGGATTTAGTTTAATACGGAGGTGACTAGTGGACAGTGATTTAGTTTAATACAAAGGTAACTAGTGGAAAGGGATTTAGTTTAGTTTAATACATAGGTGACTAGTGGACAGTGATTTAGTTTAATACAGAGGTGACTAGTGGACAGTGATTTAGTTTAATACAGAGGTGACTAGTGGACAGTGATTTAGTTTAATACAAAGGTAACTAGTGGAAAGGGATTTAGTTTAGTTTAATACATAGGTGACTAGTGGACAGTGATTTAGTTTAATACAGAGGTGACTAGTGGACAGTGATTTAGTTTAGTTTAATACGGAGGTGAATAGTGGACAGTGATTTAGTTTAATACGGAGGTGACTAGTGGACAGTGATTTAGTTTAATACAGAGGTGACTAGTGGACAGTGATTTAGTTTAATACAGAGGTGAATAGTGGACAGTGATTTAGTTTAATACAGAGGTGACTAGTGGACAGTGATTTAGTTTAATATGGAGGTGAATAGTGGACAGTGATTTAGTTTAGTTTAATACGGAGGTGAATAGTGGACAGTGATTTAGTTTAATACGGAGGTGAATAGTGGACAGTGATTTAGTTTAATACGGAGGTGAATAGTGGACAGTGATTTAGTTTAGTTTAATACGGAGGTGAATAGTGGACAGTGATTTAGTTTAATACGGAGGTGAATAGTGGACAGTGATTTAGTTTAATACAGAGGTGACTAGTGGACAGTGATTTAGTTTAATACAGAGGTGACTAGTGGATAGGGATTTAGTTTAATACAGAGGTGACTAGTGGACAGTGATTTAGTTTAATACGGATGTGAATAGTGGACAGTGATTTAGTTTAATACGGAGGTGAATAGTGGATAGTGATTTAGTTTAATATGGAGGTGAATAGTGGACAGTGATTTAGTTTAATACAGAGGTGACTAGTGGACAGTGATTTAGTTTAATATGGAGGTGAATAGTGGACAGTGATTTAGTTTAGTTTAATACGGAGGTGACTAGTGGACAGTGATTTAGTTTAATACGGAGGTGACTAGTGGACAGTGATTTAGTTTAATACAGAGGTGACTAGTGGACAGTGATTTAGTTTAATACAGAGGTGACTAGTGGACAGTGATTTAGTTTAGTTTAATACGGAGGTGAATAGTGGACAGTGATTTAGTTTAATACGGAGGTGACTAGTGGACAGTGATTTAGTTTAGTTTAATACGGAGGTGAATAGTGGACAGTGATTTAGTTTAATACAGAGGTGACTAGTGGACAGTGATTTAGTTTAATATGGAGGTGACTAGTGGACAGTGATTTAGTTTAGTTTAATACAGAGGTGACTAGTGGACAGTGATTTAGTTTAATATAGAGGTGACTAGTGGACAGTGATTTAGTTTAGTTTAATACAGAGGTGACTAGTGGACAGTGATTTAGTTTAATACGGAGGTGAATAGTGGACAGTGATTTAGTTTAATACAGAGGTGACTAGTGGACAGTGATTTAGTTTAATACATAGGTGACTAGTGGACAGTGATTTAGTTTAATACAGAGGTGAATAGTGGACAGTGATTTAGTTTAGTTTAATATGGAGGTGACTAGTTGATAGTGATTTAGTTTAATATGGAGGTGACTAATAGATAGTGATTCATATTATTTTAATATGGGGGAACCTAGTGGACAGTGATTCAGTTTAGTACGGAGGTGACTAGTGGACATTGATTTAGTTTAATATGGAGGTGACTAGTGGATATTGATTTAATATACAACCAAGAGCAAACCTAAAACACATGGTTGCTTCGAGGGGAAAGGAAAGGAGAGGAGGAGAAGGGAACAGGAAAAGGAGAGGAGGAGAAGGGAACAGGAAAGGAGAGGAAGACAAGGGGAAAGGAAATGAGAGGAAGAGAAGGGGAAAAGAAGAGAATGGGAAAGGATGAGAAGGGGGAAGGAAAGGAGAGGAGTGAAAGGAAAGGAAAGGAGAGGAGGAGAAGGGGAAAGGGAACACCTCTAAAAGAGGCTGGAAAAGATTGGTGGAAAATCATCTGGGAGGGGTGACTGATATGGTTTGTGGTGGTGGTGGTGTTGAGGAGGAGAAGGAGGAGGAGGGAGAAGGGGGGTGAATTTTCCACTGCCAGGGAAAGAACGGCTAAATCAAATTAATTAGCTTCTTCATCTCCAGGCAGCTACTCAGGCATGCTGTACTGGCAAAGAGAGGGAGAAGGAGAGTGTACACAAGAGAGAGAGTGTAGAGAACTTGGTGGAGGAGTGAAGAGCCTGTTATATGTGCTCGATTCAGGAGAGCTGGGAGGGTGGGGGCAGTGGGGCCTGGGTATTGGTGAGGGAGGAGTGGGGCATAATTCTCATATAATCAGGAGAGGGTTGTTTTGCTGGTGTTCAGCGGCGAGTAGGAAGTAGCTGTGCGTTGACTGTGTGGCGGGCGGGCCTTTAGTGCTGCAATCCGGGTTTATGATACTTCCTGTTCATAAAACGGCATACTTTTTCAGAGCGCTGTCAACACCCCAGCTCTTCCGCAATGCCTCTTTAAATAGCAGGCACACCTCAATTTGACACCGAGAAAAGAGAATGGATGTGAAGAACAGCAAAAGAAAGAGAAAGGGAGTGTGAGGGAGAGCGGGGAGTGACTAAATCAAATCATTCCCCAGTGATAAAAAAAAGAGGACAAACACTATGATAATACCGTTGACATCGGGAGAAAGAGAGCGAGAAAGAAAGAGGCAGATGGTCAGAGGCGGTGGCACCAAGCCAGAGAAAACATAAGAGGCAGAGCAAAAAAACAGAGAGAGAGAGAAAACAGTGGTTGGGGCAAGGGGAGAGTCCGTGCAGCCAGCATCTGGTAGTCTCTACAGCTCAGTATGAGAGAGGGAGGGGGAGGCAGAGAAGAGATGGAGAGAGAATATGGGTGAAGCGAGGTGGTATGGGAGAGAGTGACAGAGGGAGGAAGAACATAAGAGAGAGGGAGAAGAGAGAATAAAGGACAGGGGAGGCGGTGCGGGTGTGAGCCAAGGCAGCAAAAAGGGGGAGAGGTAAATAGAATTAGGGAAAGGGCAGGGCGTGAAGGATAGACAGACCAAGAGAGGGAAGGGGAGATGGCCGGAGTCAGGGGCAGTCCTCTGGGGGAGGATAGGAGGACTCAACCGTGCTGCTTGTGCCAGACTTTGTCGCACCGCACGGAGCCCAGATTAACACTAAACCGATTGTGACGGGAGGTGGGATCAAGTGCAATTAATTTAGCACCTCAGATAGTTCCGGAAAAGAAAGAGACTCTAAAAGCCTTCACACAATGGAACATCACGTGTGTGAATCTCCTCCAAAAGCACTCCGTGCCTCCTGCAAGAAGACAAAGTGTTCCCTCAGACTTGGATCTTTAAATATCAAAGCATCTTAAATTACTAGCATGTTTGCCAGACGACTCAAGAATGACAATAAAAAATGCCTACGTGAGACATTAAGGTTGGATCTGATGGGTGGATGATTAGGGATGTCTAAAAGAGAGCCACTTGGTGACATCAACACAAACAGTAAAGGAGACAGGACATTCCCTGGGCTCCCTGTGAAGGTCTGGGATGCCTTTCAAGAGAACAGCTCGCTTGTTCCGTTTAGATTTGTTAAACAAGCAAGAGCGTGCCTCTTACTAAATGTCATGATCCATTTTATTACGAAACAGCGGGCCAGTGTATATAAACTGAAACGTAATTTGTTTTTATGGAGTTGGAAGATAAACATTTATGCTTGACCAATTAGTCTGTTAGATACTAATATTATCAGAATGGGCTGAATCCAAACATAAATGTATCTTTTGATCATGTGATTAGACACGGGGTGTAATTCAATAATTGCGGATACTGGATTTCCACAAGGCGCCTTCAGAAGTGATTTGCACAGCAACATGTCCTGAATGGAAGGAATTCACAATTGATTAAGAAACCGCAGTCCCATGTTGTGACCCGGTCAGGTGGCCTACTGATGGCAAACCTGGCTGAGAAATCATCAGGCACATGTAACAGGGCTGACTATTTCTAAATCAAGTGCGAATAAACAATGAGTATGATAGAACCACATTTACCTATGGTATTACATAGTATGTCATCTCATGTGTTTAGTTAAGACACTTTGTGCGTACCTTTAAAGTGTGGCAGACAAAGACAAGTATACACACACATAGTAAACCAAGCCCAATAGTTAGTAGTAGGCCTGCACTACAGGTGCATGTGTACCTGGGACATCGGTGGTAAAGGCAGGAATAAAAAGCTACATAATCTAACACTCCATACCCACTTTTTCCTCCGGCTCTTAGCCTACCTTCCGTCGGAGACGTTTAAACAGGGGTCCAGAATCTCAGAGTCAAAATGGAGTCACTTCTATCTCCTCCCCTGCTGTTCCTGGGTCCCTCCCTATCTCTGAACGTCCCTCCCTTCCTCACTGTGCTACAGAGGACTCCCTCGCTTACTCACCCAGCTGTCGCTGGCTCGCACACTGCCAGGCAAACACTGAAAACGAGAACTCCTTCTGGGCAAGGGTAATTTTAAGCCCTTCAATGAATATAACACGCAAAAACAAGCACACTCATGTACGTCACCCATCCCACTGAGGACACTAGTCTCAAATTTGAAGTGTTACACACACCCACAAATGACATACTCACAGATCAGTATTCACATGGTAGATTAGTCACCCTCTCTAGGAAAATAAGTCACAATTTACAACTCAAAGTTACTGAGTGATAAGGTCCATAATCTGGGCCTATGTGGCTCAACATAAAATGTGAACTAAGATAGGCCTATATCATATGATAAAGACAGAATCCATTGACAACTTTAGGACCATGCAAGAGGGGTAGTGCTAATAAACCAACATTAACTGAGTATTTTGGACCAGGTTACCTGTTTTGAATAAGCATTATATACATATACTAAGCTGTTGGCATAATACAGTATATTGGACCAGGTTACCTGTTTTGAATGTAGGCAGCACCAGTAGGAGGCTGAGAGCAAGGCAGGGGACATTTCCGCATATGAACTGTTGTTGCGCAATTTCATTACCAAGCATGCCATTGGCATCATAGACCATAAGGGGGAGCCAAAATACTGATAATGGTTTGTTTGTATAACAGCACAGTGGTATCCTTTTACAGGCCTTCAGAAAGTATTCACAACCCTTTACTTTTTTCCCCACATGTTGTTACAGCCTGAATTTAAAATTGATTAGAGATGTCACTGGCCTACATACAATACCCCATAATGTCAAAGTGGAATTGTTTTATCAACATTTTTTCTCATGAATTAAAAATGAGTATTCAACCCCTTCGTTATGGAACATTCAGGAGTAAAGATGTACTTAACAAGTCACAAAGTAAGTTGCATGGACTCACTGTGTACAATCAGTGTTTAACATGACTACTACCTCATCCTCTGTACCCCACACATTCCACAAAGACCAGAGAAAAAGCAGACATTGAATATCCCTTTGAGCATGGTGAAGTTGTTCATTACACTTATGGTGTATTAATACAGCCAGTCACTACAAAGATACAGGCGTCCTTCCTAAATCGGAGAGCTCAGGGATTTCACCATGAGACCTATTGTGCCTTTAAAACAGCTAGAGTTTAATGGCTGTGATAGGAGAAAACTGAGGATGGATCAACACTGTAGGGGCTCCACAATACTAACCTAATTGACAGAGTGAAAAGGAAGCCGGTACAGAATAAAAACATGCATCCTGTTTGCAACAAGGCACTAAAGTAATACAGCAAAATATGTCAAATCCAATACCACACATTAGTGAGTACCTCCCCATATTTTCAAGCATAGTGGTGGCCACATCATAGTATGGGTATGCTTGTAATCGAAAGGGCTGGGGATTTTTTCAGGATTAAAAAAAAGAAACGGAATGGTGCTAAGCACAGGCAAAATCCTCAACCTTTCAGCAGGACAATAACCTAAAACACAAGGCCAAATATGCCCTGGAGTTGCTTATAAAGGAGACAGGTTATGTTCCAGTGGCCGAGTTAGATTTTCAAATAGATTTGTCAAAACTATGGCAAGACCCGAAAAAGGTTTTCTAGCAATGATCATCAACCAATTTGGCAGAGCATGAAGAACTTTTAATTTTTTTTAAATGGGAAAATGTTGCACAATCCAGGTGTGGAAAGCTTAGACTTACCCAGAAAGACTCACAGCGGACGCAGGGGTGTGAATACTTATGTAAATGAGATGCATTTCAATTTTAATAAAATACCAAACATTTCTAAAAACATGTTATCAATATGGGGTAGTGTGTAAGAGAAAAAAAAAACATTTAAAATATATTTTGAAATCAGGCTGTACATTTTTTTTTTTATCAAAGCACTTGGAAATAATAAGGATACAGCTGATCTGACTACTACAACAGCTTGAGGGTGGGAACTTGACAACTGTCATATACAGAGTCTGCCAAATAAATGAGAGCAAAGTGACATGTTCATGCTGTCAACAGTCAAACACCCTTCAATTCCCAAACACATAAACAGAGTCAATAAGTAACTTTGATTTCTTTATTACTTTAAAACAAAATAGTTACTACAATCATTTCATTTAAATGGCTCAACAAATCGGGGTGTACATTTGCAACTACCATTCTATACTTTAAAAAAGGAGCAGCATACAGAAGAGCCTAGCCACTAAGAAAAGTATTTGCAAATCGGTAATGCAAACTGATTGGTTTATGGACATGCCGTTTAAAAATCAACAGATGCAGTGCAATCAATGTGATCATATATCTGTAACAACTTCCCTGTTAAACCTACTTGCTCTAGTCTTTAAAAAGTCCTCCTGGCTACACACTCATGCAAGAACAAACAAAAAAGTTGTTAAAGGGGGACAACATTCTACAATATGTCACATCAGCTTTTAGGTGTACATTTTTAGTTGAAGACCTCTTGGTCTTGTGGTAATGTTCTGTAGCAAGAGTTTTGTGAACAATGTCTACAGTGGCTGGTCCACTCCTGAGCCAGTCAGTGGCAACAACCACGTCCTTCCATGGTGAAAACACTTCTGGTACCTAGTGACACAGGAAATTCGTGAAACGGAGAAATAGCTCGCTACCTAGTTAGTACAATCCCTGAACCCAATTTAGATGGTACCTGAATATGTAAGCTGTCAACGTTATACAACACATCTACTATTTAAAAGTATATCAAACAACTGGTCTGCTTGAACGCTAACTTTCAGTTTCTCTGGTAGCTAACAGGACTCCATTTTTCTTGCCAACAAGAAGCACAAGCCACAACACCGCCATGTTGAGACGAGATTTCAACGTTGAATGTACAACGTTAAGTTAGTTGGTAGTAGCTAGCAATTAAGACGGGAAACAAAATGGTCCCAAAAAAAACAAAACATTAATTGACATTCAAGTATCAAACAAAATACATGTATAGCAACGATATTGAAAAAAAAAAAAAAAAAAGACGACCAGAGAATGTCATGAGCTGCTAGTTAACTACTCCGTCCGAGAGACAGACAACCAGCAGTGTTTTGACCATGTTGTATAGATTAAAGTTAGCATGCCAACTCTGCTAACTAGCAAGATTACGCAACACGTATAACTTAAGCAATTCGGTAGCCAACTATTGTAACTATATCAAAACTAACAAACTCCATGCCCACCTTTTTCCTATGAATTTACAGACGTAGCTAACATATTTATACAACTGACCAACAGGGTAGCTAGTGACTGGGGTTGGCTAGTTAACGTTACCTGGTCGCTCCGGATGCCATTTTGCTTGCAACTAGCTAGGTATATTAGCTAGATGTTTTCCTATTTAAAAATTAAACACTAAATAGCAAGCCATTGCGTCTCTATTGTACTCGGTGATATTTAAACAAAACCAGCGCTAAAATAGTATAAAACATTTGTTGCTAATTTTCCATCGTTAGTTAGCCTATTCAATCGCGGGTTTTAACAGTGCCTACAAAGGGGTACCGAGGTTAGCTAGGTGGCAACTAACATGAGCTACATCGTGCTAACTACTTAGCCAGGGGTAGGCAACCCTGGTCCTGGAGTGAAAAGGGAAAGTGTGTTGAATTTGGGCAATCGCCGAAATGACCAATTAGTTGGTCAGGTTTGGTGCCTAATTGGAACAAACTCTTGTTTTCTGCGGCACCAAATATTCTAGTACTATGTAGAAATCAGATTTTACATAAGACTTTGGCTTGCCATCTAGACACTTACCGCCAAAGCCAAGCTGGGTCACTTCGTTTTAGACGTGGCCTTCCAATCGCGTCCCTATTTCAGAATATAAATGTACATAACATTAACGAAATTTACTCTAAACACTAGTATTTCAAGCTTTCCCGTTATAATTACGGTAAAGTCTTTCACCGTTAATGTATTAAACACCGCAGGCTTTGTCGGATTTTCCCAGTTGGAATACTTCAAATAACACTGATCACGCCGGCATGGTTTCCACTTGAGACCGAGGATTCTCGCGTAGTCCCGTAAAAAAACAAAATGTTGTTGTAAAGCAATAGTAACTTCGACATCTTCTTAAAAAATAAAGAAAAATAACTAGTTTTAACTGGTTTAAAAATAATAATACTAAGCGAAAAAACACTTGAAATATGTCTTTGATTTCCGAAAGGTCGAGGTAGGCCTCGTGAACGAGCTTCTTTTCCAAGAGTTGTAGCCGATCCAGAGCGAGACGAACGAGACAACACAGATTAAAAAAAAATAAAAAAATTGCTTAGAGAGGAAAAATAAGAATCGGTGAAGTTCGGCAAAAATCGGAAATAAGGCGGGTTTTTCCAACGCCATCGTATCTCTATAGCCATTGGCTAATCTTTGCTTATTAATGTATATTAATGATGTAATTGACCAACCACACTGCATTTTATTGAATATTTAGAGTACCACAACCATATTTACATTGTAGCCCCGCCTCTGCTCTGTTCTGACCAATGGTGAGCATTTCAATCAATGTAGTGCCTGCTTTATGTTTCAATTGGCTAAAGAAGAAAACGTAAGCTACAATTGGTCATGCGTCTTATGAAATGTATTATTCATGTTATGATCTTGTGTAGCCAATTAACGTTTTACTACAAAGATCCATAACCCGCCTCCTGACTGTTCAGCCCCTGCTTCGTAGAGTGTGTCAACCTGTACCAAAGTATCCAGTCTATATAAACACGCGTTGGCTACTTTCAAACTCAGATGCGCGTAGAGCGCACTGGAGTGTAGATCAGAAAAAGGGAAGGGGACAGCTGGTAGCCATAGTGGATAGGAGTAAAACGTAAATAAATAGACTCCAAGGGCAATAACCAACGTGGGTCTTCGTGATATCGCCTTCGGAGACATTCCGGTCACCGTTGGCGGCTTGGCCAGAGTCCTGGTGGCATTTAAAGCTGTTCTTTCTTACAAAAGCGGCGTGCCGAGGGAGGACGCTTCTCTTTGAATAGACAGGATGCACGGACCGCCCTCCGGCGACAGCGCATGCCCATTGCGCCTCATCAAGAGAGTGCAATTCGGCATCATCAGCCCAGATGAGCTTGTAGGTTTTGCTTTGGGGTGGGGGGATTCGTTTACTTTATGAACGTTCTCACATTGATCTTACCTGTACATGATAATACCTAGAATGTATTATGACAATGAAATGGATGTAGCAATTCGTTTGCAGATAGCCTAGCTAGCTAAGCCATGTTGGAGCTTGAGCTAGCAACAGCATGTTGTAGGAAGTTCGACCAACTTTCAGCACACACAGTATTTTTCATCTGAGCTAAGCCATATCATGAATCAAACTCCCTTTTTATATGGAAAGTTCTACATGTAAACAAAGACAACTTTTAGCTACTTTTACTGAACTTGGCTATTTTGCTCTGCTATATTGGTGTTCCCTAAAAGTTAAATGCACAAACATTAGCAAGTCTAGATGTTCCCTCTTGTTATGACCTACTATATATATGTGGGAGCTACATCGTAATAAAAGGTCACGTCAATAAAGTCAAAGTTATGCATGTTTCTTTACTTTGTTTTATTATTAGTTTTGTATAATAGAATACGTTGTTTACACAGTCCTTAATCATTGCATTGTCAATTCCCCGCCTCCAATTGATGTTCATCTAATGAGTTGGTCCTCACACAAGTGATTTGTCAGATAGTACCAATATTGGTTTAGAAATGCAACTGATCGAAGTGTACCACCATGTTTTAATTGAAGTGTAGGTACTGTCATATCTTGATTCAGTTACTGATTTTGTAGCAGTTATTTATTTGAATTAGTTTCCTGAATGTGGCCTGAAAGAGGTTGGTTTGAGAAATATGTAAGCCATTTTCCAATGTTGTCGTAAACTTGTGACAGCTTTATTGTTTTGTGTATGTACTTGGGCTATTCATATTTTGGAACCGGATTTGATGTTGACCATGGATGTGTCACTGTAGAAACGGATGTCGGTCACAGAAGGGGGAATCAAGTACCCCGAGACCACAGAAGGAGGACGTCCTAAACTTGGTGGGCTGATGGACCCCAGACAAGGGGTCATCGAACGATCCGGAAGGTGTCAAACATGTGCAGGTACCCAAAGTTACCAGGCAATCAATTTTCATCTCAATGATAATAAAACACTTGTTTTGAATTTGCTAGTCTTTTTTTTTTAAATTCTCAAACCAAAACAGTTGTGGTTAAGGTTAGGTCACCACTACTGTATTGGAATGTTGTCAACAAAGCATTGTTGTTTTTGCTATTCAGGCAACATGACAGAATGCCCGGGCCACTTCGGCCACATAGAGCTGGCGAAGCCTGTCTTCCACGTGGGTTTCGTCAACAAGATCATGAAGGTCCTCCGATGTGTCTGCTACTCGTGCTCCAAGCTTCTGGTCGACACGGTCAGTAACCCTCCATTCCCAACTCATATCACTACCTACAGTGCAGCTACGCAACCTACAGTGCCTTGCGAAAGTATTCGGCCCCCTTGAACTTTGCGACCTTTTGCCACATTTCAGGCTTCAAACATAAAGATATAAAACTTTTATTTTTTGTGAAGAGTCAACAACAAGTGAGTCACAATCATGAAGTGGAACGACATTTATTGGATATTTCAAACTTTTTTAACAAATCAAAAACGGAAAAATTGGGCGTGCAAAATTATTCAGCCCCCTTAAGTTAATACTTTGTAGCGCCACCTTTTGCTGCGATTACAGCTGTAAGTCGACATTTCGACAAGTCTGACATTTTTTCCCATTCCTCCTTGCAAAACAGCTCGAGCTCAGTGAGGTTGGATGGAGAGCATTTGTGAACAGCAGTTTTCAGTTCTTTCCACAGATTCTCGATTGGATTCAGGTCTGGACTTTGACTTGGCCATTCTAACACCTGGATATGTTTCTTTTTGAACCATTCCATTGTAGATTTAGCTTTGTTTTGGATCATTGTCTTGTTGGAAGACAAATCTCCGTCCCAGTCTCAGGTCTTTTGCAGACTCCATCAGGTTTTCTTCCAGAATGGTCCTGTATTTGGCTCCATCCATCTTCCCATCAATTTTAACCATCTTCCCTGTCCCTGCTGAAGAAAAGCAGGCCCAAACCATGATGCTGCCACCACCATGTTTGACAGTGGGGATGGTGTGTTCAGCTGTGTTGCTTTTACGCCAAACATAACGTTTTGCATTGTTGCCAAAAAGTTCAATTTTGGTTTCATCTGACCAGAGCACCTTCTTCCACATGTTTGGTGTGTCTCCCAGGTGGCTTGTGGCAAACTTTAAACAACACTTTTTATGGATATCTTTAAGAAATGGCTTTCTTCTTGCCACTCTTCCATAAATACCAGATTTGTGCAATATACGACTGATTGTTGTCCTATGGACAGAGTCTCCCACCTCAGATCTCTGCAGTTCATCCAGAGTGATCATGGGCCTCTTGGCTGCATCTCTGATCAGTCTTCTCCTTGTATGAGCTGAAAGTTTAGAGGGACGGCCAGGTCTTGGTAGATTTGCAGTGGTCTGATACTCCTTCAATTTCAATATTATCGCTTGCACAGTGCTCCTTGGGATGTTTAAAGCTTGGGAAATCTTTTTGTATCCAAATCCGGCTTTAAACTTCTTCACAACAGTATCTCGGACCTGCCTGGTGTGTTCCTTGTTCTTCATGATGCTCTCTGCGCTTTTAACAGACCTCTGAGACTATCACAGTGCAGGTGCATTTATACGGAGACTTGATTACACACAAGTGGATTGTATTTATCATCATTAGTCATTTAGGTCAACATTGGATCATTTAGAGATCCTCACTGAACTTCTGGAGAGAGTTTGATGCACTGAAAGTAAAGGGGCTGAATAATTTTGCACGCCCAATTTTTCAGTTTTTGATTTGTTAAAAAAGTTTGAAATATCCAATAAATGTCGTTCCACTTCATGATTGTGTCCCACTTGTTGTTGATTCTTCACAAAAAAATACAGTTTTATATCTTTATGTTTGAAGCCTGAAATGTGGCAAAAGGTTGCAAAGTTCAAGGGGGCCGAATACTTTCGCAAGGCACTGTAAATGTAACATTTACTCATCCGCTCCAGCATTCGATTCTCTTGTGAGGCTAATGGAAATTGACCAGCACTATACCTCTAAACATCTGCGCTGCACAGTATACACACAGAATATATAGCACTACATTAACTCCTGATATGTGTAATTGATTGTCATTTTATGGGTATAAGCACTATTGAATAAATCATGCTAATGATTGCATATTAGTCCTGGGAATTGTGTTACACATATTCCAATGACTTGTTGATTTTATTTATTTTTTTATTTAACCTTTATTTAACTAGGCAAGTCAGTTAAAAACAAATTCTTATTTTCAATGACGGCCTAGGAACAGTGGGTTAACTGCCTTGTTCAGGGCCCTAACAACATATTTTTACCTTGTCAGCTCGGGGATTCGATCTAGCAATCTTTCAGTTACTGGCCCCAACGGTCTAACCACTAGGCTACCTGCTGCCCCATAAATTATGTTATGTTGTGATGTGATGGTCTTTCCTTCCTTCTAGAATAACCCAAAGATCAAAGACATCCTGCAGAAGTCCAAGGGGCAGCCCAGGAAGCGTCTGACCCACGTGTACGACCTGTGTAAAGGCAAGAACATCTGCGAGGGCGGAGAGGAGATGGACAACAAGTTTGGAGTGGACCAGCAGGAGCACGACAGTGAGGACATCACTAAGGAGAAGGTACTTTCACCGGCGATGCTTGTCGACATGTCATTTATAGGCCATCGATACTTAAAACATGCATTTTTTTTTGTTCTCTTTGTCTGCTTCATCTCCCTTAGTCACATGTGTCTGATTCTGTTTCCTCTTGTAACACACACCCTCTCACTCTCTCCCATGCACACACACTCTCTTCCTGACACTCCCAGGGGCACGGTGGCTGTGGGCGCTACCAGCCGCGTATCCGCCGGTCGGGCCTGGAGTTGTACGCTGAGTGGAAGCACGTGAACGAGGACTCGCAGGAGAAGAAGATCCTGCTGAGCCCAGAGCGCGTCTACGAGATCTTCAAGCGTATCTCGGACGAGGAGGATGTCATCCTGGGCTTGGACCCCAAGTTCTCCCGGCCCGAGTGGATGATCGTCACAGTACTCCCCGTGCCACCACTGGCTGTCCGGCCCGCCGTCGTCATGCAGGGCTCTGCTCGTAACCAGGTGGGCCTGGAAAGACTAACTGTTAAAGAGAAAGTTTGAGATTGTTTAGGTTTTTACCTCTGTCGTTTACCTCTGTTTAACCACATCGTATCCTTTTTGTTTCTTTCGCCCAGGACGACTTGACACACAAGCTGGCCGACATCGTCAAGATCAACAACCAGCTGCGGCGGAACGAGCAGAGCGGCGCGGCGGCCCACGTCATCGCCGAGGACGTGAAGCTGCTGCAGTTCCACGTGGCCACCATGGTGGACAATGAACTGCCAGGCCTGCCCAGGGTACGCACGGCTGCAGTGACACTTGGGAGGGCACCAATTGGCACAACATTACTGTACTATTTACCCTTGCCGATGTGTAGTGTTACTATAAAGATTTACTCTTACTGTTTTTGTTTGAATTGAAGACTGTTAAATTAAATTAGAAGTAACACCAAATAAAATTTCCGAATACATTGAAAAATACATTCACAGACTATTGGATGCTTTAAAAGTGTTATTTTGTTAAGCTGATAAGACGGACAACTATTCAACCCAAAGCTGGGTTTATTTAGTTTTCAATGATTACTGATAGTTGTAAAGGATCATCTGTTCTGAATATGCCTGTGCTGATCTCTGACTTAATCTCAACTCCCAGGCGATGCAAAAATCGGGCCGCCCACTTAAATCCCTCAAACAGCGTCTGAAGGGGAAGGAGGGGCGAGTCCGAGGTAACTTGATGGGGAAACGTGTGGACTTCTCCGCCCGAACCGTCATCACCCCCGACCCCAACCTCCAGATCGACCAAGTGGGTGTCCCGCGCTCCATCGCAGCCAACATGACCTTCCCAGAAATCGTCACACCCTTTAACATTGACAGGTACACCCTTTAAAGTTGACAGGCACACCCTGAAACGTTGACAGGCACACCCTGAAACGTTGACGGGCACACCCTGAAACGTTGACGGGCACACCCTGAAACGTTGACGGGCACACCCTGAAACGTTGACGGGCACACCCTGAAACGTTGACGGGCACACCCTGAAACGTTGACGGGAACACCCTGAAACGTTGACGGGCACACCCTGAAACGTTGACATCTACCTATATTTCATTGTGATAAAGTAATTGATTAAACTGACAGAATTGTGTATTGGTTCTAATGCTGGCTGTCCTATATGTCTCCAGGTTACAGGAGTTGGTGCGCAGAGGCAACAGCCAGTACCCCGGAGCCAAATATATCATCCGCGACAACGGGGACAGAATCGACCTGCGGTTTCACCCCAAACCAAGTGACCTTCACCTGCAGATCGGCTACAAGGTAACCCTCAAAAGACCAGATGGTCGTAATTTATCATGTAATGTTTTCTAAGGAATATGATTGACTTGAACTTGATGTAATGCAATGTCACTTTTACAAACTCATTTTTGCCTCCATCAGGTGGAAAGACATATGTGCGACGGTGACATCATCATCTTCAACAGACAGCCCACGCTACATAAAATGTCTATGATGGGGCACAGAGTCCGAATCTTGCCCTGGTCCACCTTTCGAATGAACCTCAGGTACTACTATCAAGTCCTGAATGATCCATTCAAGTCTGTCAGCCAGTTACAGGCCACGCCCAGTTACAGGCCACTCCCAGTAACAGGCCACGCCCAGTTGGGATACCTGAGGAGTTATTGTTTGTTGGTGTAAACACTGACAAGAGTGTTGGTTAGAAAATAGATATAGAAGGTATTGTCATCAAATATAATTTCTCAACTTAAATTTTCTCAAATTGAAAGCAAATGTTAACGCATAAGACACACTACATATCATTGAACATATGACATCAAACAGATCCTGGATGGTGACATTAACCACTTTGGATCCCTCCTCCCTCTTGCTCCACAGTGTAACCACCCCGTACAATGCTGACTTTGACGGGGACGAGATGAACCTGCATCTACCCCAGTCCCTGGAGACGAGAGCTGAGATCCAGGAGCTTGCCATGGTGCCTCGGATGATCGTCACCCCCCAGTCCAACAGGCCCGTCATGGGCATCGTGCAGGATACCCTCACCGCGGTGCGCAAGTTCACCAAGAGGGATGTCTTCCTAGAGCGGGTAAGGAGGGCCGCATTAGGGATCGATCAGCCCAAAGTCAATGTTTGTCGGGAATTTTAGACATCTATACACTGCACTATGTTGTACATGTTAAACAAAAATGGAACACTTGTAAAAGTTGGAGTAAGATTGTTGAAGACCATCACAAAAAACACACACACACACTTCGGAAAAACACTCATCTTCTTACACTCATTCTGGAACATGATCTGTCCCCAAGGGCGATGTGATGAACCTCCTGATGTTCCTGTCCACGTGGGACGGCAAGGTGCCCCAGCCAGCCATCCTGAAGCCCCGGCCACTCTGGACGGGCAAGCAGATCTTCAGCCTCATCATCCCGGGCCACATCAACGCCATCCGAACACACAGCACCCATCCAGACGAGGAGGACAGTGGGCCATACAAACACATCTCCCCTGGGGACACCAAGGTAAAATACTGAACACTCAGCTGGCTAAACACCCTGAGATGCTCATGTGGTAATGAGGATTTGTAGAAAAAAATCCTCTTGTATTGTTAGTGTGTGCAGAATACAGGGTCTTATTTCTGTCATTGTGTACATCCCAGGTGATCGTGGAGAATGGAGAGCTGATCATGGGCATCCTGTGTAAGAAGTCCCTGGGTACCTCTGCTGGCTCCCTGGTCCACATCTGTTTCCTGGAGATGGGCCACGACGTCACCCGCCTCTTCTACTCCAACATCCAGACGGTGGTCAATAACTGGCTGCTCATTGAGGGTAAGGACCTGAGTTGGGCTGGGCTGGGTGGGTACTGGAGGAGGGCATCAGTGGGTGGAATGGTCAGATTAGGAAAAGGCAACTCATTTGAAATCCACTTGAAGTAAACTGGTTCCATTTTGTGTATAAGATAATCTAAATGCAGATATTTTAGTCAATATTACCTCCATTTGTTCTTAATTATCATATACTCTCTCTAGGTGCCTCTATTGGTATTGGTGATTCTATTGCTGACGCAAAGACTTACCTTGACATTCAGAACACCATCAAGAAGGCCAAGCAGGATGTAATAGAGGTAAGTCCCTTCTCTCATCGGGAGCTGTCTTCAAAGTTCCAGAATATTCCTTGAAAAATAATTCCTCTTGTACTCACGATGGGGAAATCCCCTGAAAATTCCTTAGAAAAAATATAGAATGGAGTAGAATAGATGTGATCCCTAGCCAAGCTCCACTCTCTAACTCTGTCACATTTTCTTCCTGCATTTCTCTCCAGGTCATTGAGAAGGCCCACAACAACGAGTTGGAGCCCACCCCTGGTAACACGCTGAGGCAGACCTTTGAGAACCAGGTGAATCGCATCCTGAATGACGCCCGTGACAAAACGGGTTCCTCCGCCCAGAAGTCCCTGTCTGAGTACAACAACTTCAAGTCCATGGTGGTGGCTGGCTCCAAAGGCTCCAAGATTAACATCTCTCAGGTACGCCCAGGGGTCTTTAAAAAACAGGTCTGTGTTCAGAAAGGTGAACATTTTTTGAAACAGGCAGGGACTACTTCAACCTATCCAATAAGAAATGCACATTTTTGTTTCCCATTAAAAATGCTTTAAAATGTTTCACTAGGGTGTGCTCTACCGAGCACGACCCAGGGTTGTTTCAGACATCGATGGGTCACTATGGCACAAAATCATTGGCACTTTATTCCTATATGGATGACGGCAGAAAACGGTCCTCAATTTACACCCACTAACTTCAATTGTCTTCTTTGTCTCACCATCTCTGTCTCTGTGGCCCTCAGGTTATTGCTGTGGTGGGGCAGCAGAATGTGGAGGGTAAACGTATCCCCTTCGGCTTCAAGCACCGCACGCTCCCCCACTTCATCAAGGATGACTACGGCCCTGAGAGCAGAGGCTTCGTGGAGAACTCGTACCTGGCTGGCCTCACGCCCACGGAGTTCTTTTTCCACGCCATGGGAGGCAGAGAGGGGCTTATTGACACGGCCGTGAAGACCGCCGAAACTGGTGAGTGAAGGGGCTGAGGCATGAGAGATGTTAGGGACAGAGACTGGAAGGGGTAGGAGTTCAGGGTTTAAGCTGGTTAGAAGCACTGGTTAATGAAGGGTAAGAAGGGGTGAAGGTTACGACCCCGGCACGATTAGGGAGAGGGGACTACAGACGTGATCGCATAGCTAGTTGACTCGGTGGTTGAAATGCTCTTCGAACCTCTTTCCTCATCTGGTTCCTTCAGGTTACATCCAGCGTCGTCTGATCAAGTCCATGGAGTCTGTGATGGTGAAGTACGACGCCACCGTGAGGAACTCCATCAACCAGGTGGTGCAGCTGCGCTACGGAGAGGACGGCCTGGCCGGAGAGGCTGTGGAGTTCCAGAACATGGCCACGCTCAAACCCTCCAACAAGGCCTTCGAGAAGAAGTGAGTGGTGAAAGGAAGTGGGATTGCCGGGGAGGACAATGACGGCTAGAGTTTTGGGTGTGGTGTAATTCGGCTCACCTACCCCGGTACCAGATTTGTTTGAGCTGTCTTGCCAACGCCTAAGGTCATGGTAACAAGCATAGGAGTTAGCTGTATGGGAAAGACAGATCTGGGACCAGACTGGGGCTCTCACTGAATTCTGTGTTAATGTCATATTGCATCTTAGTCATTCGAGGATAAACTAAGGTTCTTGAACTAGTACAAGTCCTTCTCTTCTCGTAATGATTGACAGTGTAACGACAACCCCAAACACTGGATTTCATATTCTCCACCTCTCCACGACCATCTTATTTATCACATAGACTCTAATGCCAACACTCTTAAGGACAGCAGCTCACTGTCCACAGGCCACACATTCAGGGTCAACTGGCTTAGGGTCTCCCCTCTTATCTCATCCCTCCCTTAACCTCTTCCCCTCTTATCCCGTCCCTCCCTAAACCTCTTCCCCTCTTATCCCGTCCCTCCCTAAACCTCTTCCCCTCTTATCCCGTCCCTCCCTACTAAACCTCTTTCCCTCTTATCCCGTCCCTCCCTAAACCTCTTCCCCTCTTATCCCGTCCCTCCCTAAACTTCTTCCCCTCTTATCCCGTCCCTCCCTAAACCTCTTCCCCTCTTATCCCGTCCCTCCCTACTAAACCTCTTTCCCTCTTATCCCGTCCCTCCCTAAACCTCTTCCCCTCTTATCCCGTCCCTCCCTAAACCTCTTCCCCTCTTATCCCGTCCCTCCCTAAACCTCTTTCCCTCTTATCTCGTCCCTCCCTAAACCTCTTCCCCTCTTATCTTATCCCGTCCCTCCCTAAACCTCTTCCCCTCTTATCTTATCCCGTCCCTCCCTAAACCTCTTCCCCTCTTATCTTATCCCGTCCCTCCCTAAACCTCTTCCCCTCTTATCTTATCTCGTCCCTCCCTAAACCTCTTTCCCTCTTATCTCGTCCCTCCCTAAACCTCTTCCCCTCTTATCTTATCTCGTCCCTCCCTAAACCTCTTCCCCTCTTATCTCGTCCCTCCCTAAACCTCTTCCCCTCTTATCTTATCCCGTCCCTCCCTAAACCTCTTCCCCTCTTATCTTATCTCGTCCCTCCCTAAACCTCCTCCCTTGACCACTAGGTTCAGGTTTGACTGCACCAATGAGCGGGCGCTGCGGCGCACCCTGCAGGAGGACGTTGTGAAGGACGTGATGACCAATGCCCAGGTGCAGAGTGCCCTGGAGAGAGAGTATGAGAAGATGAAGGAGGACAGAGAGATTCTGAGGGCCATCTTCCCCACTGGGGACAGCAAGGTGAGAGGGAGACTGAGACACACGCGCACACAAGCATATGAACACACTTGGGCCTCCCGGGTGGCGCAGTGGTTAAGGGCGCTGTACTGCAGCACCAGCTGTGCCATCAGAGTCCCTAGGTTCGCGCCCAGGCTCTGCCGTAACTGGCCGCGACCGGGAGGTCCGTGGGGCGACGCACAATTGGCCTAGCGTCGTCCGGGTTAGGGAGGGGTTGGCCGGGTTAGGGAGGGGTTGTCTCATCGCACACCAGCGACTCCTGTGGCGGGCCGGGCGCAGTACACGCTAACCAAGGTTGCCAGGTGAACGGTGTTTCCTCCAACATATTGGTGCGGCTGGCATCCGGGTTGGATGCGCGCTGTGTTAAGAAGCAGTGCGGCTGGCTGGGTTGTGTATCGGAGGACGCATGACTTTCAACCTTTGTCTCTCCCGAGCCCGTACGGGAGTTGTAGCGATGAGATAAGATAGTAGCTACTAAACAATTGGATACCACGAAATTGGGGAGAAAATGGGGTAAAAAAAAAAGCATAGAACACACACGTGTTATTTGCGCATCTCCTTATTTGCGCATATCTCCACACATGTACATATCTCCACACACGTACATATGCAACACATGCACAGTCGCTTCCATGTCTTCCCAGGAACTCTCCCACTCCCACATGTCACCACTACAAACATATCCCACTGATTCAGCCCAACTTCTTTAGTATTGTAAAGACCGATGTCCCTGCTCCCCACTAGGTGGTGCTTCCATGCAACCTGGCCAGGATGATCTGGAACGCCCAGAAGATCTTCAGGATCAACCCCCGCACCCCCACAGACCTCAACCCCCTTCGAGTGGTAGAGGGTGGGTACCACAGTCATACACTCTGCATTCACCATAGACCCATATTCTAGACCGTCTAAAGATGTGCCATGTAGTCAGAGCCAGAACACTTCTGTTTCTAACCCAGGGACTGATTCAGACCTGGGACACCAGGCGAGTGCAATTATAACTATAGTTAGAAACACTAAGCAGACCGGTACTGATTAGCCCTGGTGTGTTGTAAAAGGTTGATGCCATTCATTTTCTATGGCCACTTGGATTGTGAATAGGCCTCTGAGCTATCACACCATCACATGAAGTGACCTTGATAGGTGAAAGTTGATCACACCCATTGTCAACCATGTCATTCATTGGAATGATTCACAAATCATGTGGACAAAGTGATTCTAGTCTGGCCTGTGGCCTACCCCCAAGCTGCACTCCTTACAGACATCTTCTGGTGCCCGACCATAGTCCCAACACTATGAAGACTAGGGTGCTGAGAGAGGTGGTGTGATCCTTTACTCAGTACTGCACTACACGGTGTACAGTATTGTGCTTCAAGGGCCCTATTCAGACTTGGAAGTAAGTTGACTTGATATGTACTGAAGTCAGAAAATGTTGGACTTAAGTCCATGTTTTATTAACTTAAATCCACATTAATTCTACGTATCTCAAGCCTGAATTGGGCACCAAGTGCCTCGGTCACAGTAACGTTTGTTGTCATGAAGACAAAGACGTGTTGTGTTTAGAAGACCATAGCACTTGATATGCTACAGTAAGAGGTTACCCGATTCATTTTGTCATCTATCTAGATTTTTAAAAATAAGGACTTGCTGCACTTCGTTCAGTAACTAAGTAAATGTTGTTGACATATCTGCCATCTTGGTACCAAATTTCTCTCGCATAAAGCAATTTTAACTCGGCCACTAAGCCAGGCTAAATAATCCTAAAATAAAATGACACGGTCTGACATTCTAAAACGTCTCCCCGCTCTTTTACACGCCGCAGGTGTCCAGGAGCTGAGTAAGAAGCTGGTGATTGTGAACGGCGAGGACCACCTGAGCAGACAGGCCCAGCAGAACGCCACGCTGCTTTTCAACATCCACCTGCGCTCCACGCTCAGCTCTCGACGCATGACAGACGAGTTCCGACTGAGCACTGAGGCTTACGACTGGCTACTGGGGGAGATCGAGAGCAAGTTCAACCAGTCTATTGTGAGTAGAGCTATACACGCACAGCATGCTGGGAGAGACTGGAAGGGGGAGGGTCAACACCAAAACTGGTTGCTATGAACTAAAGATGTTATTAGATTGAAATGGACCGTGTAAATGGATAGTGTGAAGGAGTAGAAAACCAAGCCTAGAGCTTGATGGGATATTTTTTTATTACACTAATCTAATTAAATCATAATCATTTAATGTAATTACTTCTCTACCTCCCTCTCTGTCCTCTAGGCCCACCCGGGTGAGATGGTGGGGGCGTTAGCAGCCCAGTCGCTGGGAGAACCCGCCACCCAGATGACCCTGAACACCTTCCACTACGCCGGCGTGTCGGCCAAGAACGTCACTCTGGGCGTGCCGCGTCTCAAGGAGTTGATCAACATCTCCAAGCGGCCCAAGACCCCCTCCCTAACCGTGTTCCTGCTGGGCCAGGCGGCCCGCGACGCCGAGAGGGCCAAGGATATCCTCTGTCGGCTGGAACACACCACCCTCAGAAAGGTGAACAGTGGAGAATGTGATGTGGTAGACCACAGTCAACAACTTTAGGCCAACTATCTCCTTTCTTAGGTTGTTCCTTTTCTTTGCTTACTGATTTATACAATTATCAACCTCTCTCTTTCTCTCCTCCTCTCCAGGTGACGGCCAACACAGCCATCTACTACGACCCTAACCCCCAGAGCACGGTGGTGACGGAGGACCAGGAGTGGGTCAACGTCTACTATGAGATGCCCGACTTTGACGTGACTCGCATCTCCCCCTGGCTCCTCCGCATCGAGCTTGACCGCAAACACATGACTGACCGCAAGCTGACCATGGAGCAGATCGCAGAGAAGATCAATGCAGGTGGGGATGAGTGAACACAAGCAAACACCGATTGATGGATCTATAAGGAAGTGTTGTAAGTAAAAGGGACCATATAATCCCTACACAACCTATTGCAAAATGCAACCTTTTTTCTCCCTGAAGGTTTCGGAGATGATCTGAACTGTATCTTCAATGACGACAACGCCGAGAAGCTGGTCTTGCGAATTCGCATCATGAACAGCGACGAGAACAAGTTCCATGAGGATGAGGAAGTGGTGGACAAGATGGACGACGACGTGTTCCTGAGGTGCATCGAGTCCAACATGCTGACGGACATGACACTGCAGGGCATCGAGCAGATCAGCAAGGTCACCGAGGGGTCACGTGCACACACACACACAAAATACACCATAATGTCTGATGTCTTAACTTCACTAGGGCACCATTTTACATCTCAGCCCCTAGTACTCCTCAATTCTTTTGGATGAATCCCGGAACATATTCCAGTCTGTGCTAGTAAAACAGTCCTGTAGCATCCGCGTCATCTGACCACTTCTGTATAGAGCGAGTCACTGGTACTTCCTGCTGTAGTTTTTGGATAAAATTATGGTCAGATTTGCCAAATGGAGGGCGAACTTAAGTTTCTGTGTGTGGAGTAAAGGTGGTCTAGAGTTTTTTTTCCTCTGGTTGCACATCTACCATGGCTGGTAGAAATGAGGTAAAACTGATTTAAGTTTGCCTGCATTAAAGTCCCCGGCCACCAGGAGCGCCACTTCTGGATGAGCATTTTCTTGTTTGCTTATAGGCTTTTGCACTCAACGAGCTGTATAAAGCCATAAGCAGTCAGCATCGTTTGTGGCGGTAAATAGACGGATACAAAAAATATAGATAGTGTGGTCTACCTCGAGACTTACTTAATATTAGACATTGCACACCGGCTGTTATTGACAAATAGACACCCACCCCCACCCCTTGTCTTACCAGACGTACCTCACTTATCTACCTCTTCGCTACCTCTCTTATCCTTTACTACATTACCATCTAATACTCTAAGATACCTACCTCCCTTATCTGTTACTACATTATCACTGACCTAACACACACTGGTTGACCTTAACAATATGGCTGAAACCTATCCAGATCGTTAACCCATCAGCTATTGATCTTCGTCCTGTCTGTCTCCTCTCCCTAGGTGTACATGCACTTGCCCCAGACCGACAACAAGAAGAAGATCATCATTACAGAGGAGGGAGAGTTCAAGGCCCTGCAGGAGTGGATCCTGGAGACAGATGGCGTGGGACTGATGAGGGTCCTCAGTGAGAAGGACGTGGACCCTGTCAGGACCACCTCCAACGATATTGTAGAGATCTTCACGGTACGGATAGATTCCATAGTTACCGATAGCTACGCTAGTTGTGATAGTTACCAATAGCTATGATGGCAACCGATTGCTACGGTAGTTATGGTGTTACGAAACCTATTAACTAACCTGCTAATATTGTAGCACCCGCTAAGACTAGGGGTCGTAGGCCTACCTAGGTACATGGTCTGTAACCAAAATGTGTGCATTAATGTGAGAAATCAGCATTTTTAGGACCGTGTTGGATGCACGTGTGCCCAGGGAGACAACAACCTTCCGTTGTGTCCAGGGCCAGCTCTGTCTTGACTCCTTTGGGTCGGTGAGCTCTAGTGAATTATGTTAGGATGGTGACAGAAACCAATAGATACAGAAAGGAAAACGACAAACAGGCATGCCTAAAAAATCTCACAAAAGGTCTAATGGCCACCAAACTCACAGCTTGCAAGCTGGGACATTGACTCACAATCTTAAATGATAACAAATAAAGTTTTTTTTTAAATTATATATATATATATACAGTGCGGCAAAAAAGTATTTAGTCAGCCACCAGTTGTGCAAGTTCTCCCACTTTAAAATATGAGAGAGGCCTGTAATTTTCATCATAGGTACGCTTCAACTATGACAGACAAAATGAGGGGAAAAAAGAATGGGCCAAAATACCAGCAACAGTGTGTGAAAACCTTGTGAAGACTTACAGAAAACGTTTGACCTCTGTCGTTGCCAACAAAGGGTATATAACAAAGTATTGAGAAACTTTTGTTATTGACTTATACATATTTTGTTATTGACTAATACTTATTTTCCACCATAATTTGCAAATTAATTCATTAAAAATCCTACAATGTGATTTTCTGGATTTTTTTTCCCCATTTTGTCTGTCATAGTTGAAGTGTACCTATGATGAAAATTACAGTCCTCATCTTTTTAAGTGGGAGAACTTGGTGGCTGACTAAATACTTTTTTGCCCCACTGTATATACACACACACACAGTGCCTTCGGAAAGTATTCAGAACCCTTGAATTTTTCCACATTTTGTTAGGTTACAGACTTATTCTAAAATTGATCGTATTGTTTTTTTCCCTCATCAATCTGCATACAATACCCAATAATGACAAAGCAAAAACAGGTTTTAGAAGGGGAAAAAAACAGAAATATCACATTTACATAAGTATTCAGACCTTTTACTCAGGACTTTGTTGAAGCACCTTTGACAGCGATTACAGGTCGGGTCCAAGTCCGTTCTCTGGCTTGGCCACTTCAAGGACATTCAGAGACTTTGCCCAAAGCCACTCCTGCATTGTCTTGGTTGTGTGCTTAGGGTCGTTGTCCTGTTGAAAGTTCACCCCATCTGAGGTCCTGGGTGCTCTGGCGCAGGTTTTCATCAAGGATCTCTGTATTTTGCTCTGTTCATCTTTGCCTCGATCCTGACTAGTCTCCCAGTCCCTGCCACTGAAAAACATCCCCACAGTATGATTCTGCCACCACCATGGTTCACCGTAGGGATGGTGCCAGGTCTCCTCCAGACGTGACACTTGGCATTCAGGCCAAAGAGTTCAATCTTGCTTTCATCATAGCAGATAATCTTGTTTCTCAAGGTCTTTAGGTGCCTTTTGGCAAACTAAGCGGGCTGTCATGTGCCTTGGTCACTCGACCACAAAGGCCTGATTGGTGGAGTGCTGCAGAGATGGTTGTCCTTCTGGAAGGTTCTCGCATCTCAACAGAGGAACTCTAGCGCTCTGTCAGTCACCATTGGGTTCTTGGTCACCGCCCTGACCAAGGCCCTTCTTCCCCGATTGCTCAGTTTGGATGGGCGGCCACCTCTAGGAAGAGTCTTGGTTGTTCCAAATTTCTTCCATTTAAGAATGATGGAGGCCACTGTGTTCTTGGGGACCTTCAATTCTGCAGAACCTTTTTGGTACCCTTCTCTAGATCTGTACCTTGACACAATCCTGTCTCGATGCTCAACGGACAACTCCTTTGACCTAATGGTTTGGTTTTTGCTCTCATAGCAAAGGGTCTGAATACTTATGTAAATAAGGTATTTCTGTTTTAATAAATGAGCAAACATTTAAAAAAATCTCTTTTCACTTTGTCATTATGGTGTATTGTGTGTAGATTGCTGAGGTTTTTAATTTATTTAATACATTTTAGAACAAGGCTCTAACGTAACGAAATGTGGGAAAAGTCTACTGAGTACTCTCCGAAGGCACTGTATATATAATGTTGCTCCACTGCTAAATGTTGCTCCACTGCTAAACCTGAAAAGTACATGAATTGCCACATAGCCCAAACATGTCAGTCAGTATTTTTTGCGATATTCATAACTCATTCCCCTCCTTTCTAGGTACTGGGTATTGAGGCTGTACGTAAGGCGCTGGAGAGGGAGTTGAACCACGTCATCTCCTTTGACGGTTCCTACGTCAACTACCGCCACTTGTCGTTGCTTTGCGACACCATGACGTGCCGCGGTCACCTGATGGCTATCACACGTCATGGCATCAACAGACAGGACACGGGACCTCTCATGAAGTGCTCCTTTGAGGAGACGGTAAGAGTCACGTGAGGGGACAGGGAAAAGTGGAAGGGCGGGGGGAGGATGTTGCAGAGGTATTGGTATAAGTTTGTTTGTTTCATTAGAACATATTTACGACTTGCGTAACAATTCTAGTCACCGTCCTTAATAGTAGGATTACTCAAATGTCCAGTACCTAACCTGGGGGTCCAGGTGTCACTGATTGGCCAGAGATTCCACTCACCTTGTTCCCAAGTTTGGATCGGACCCTAGTGGGAAACAATGAAAATCAGCATTAAGCTACTTTTGACCTCGAGGTCTGGATTTGAGAAAAGGGGGCCTCCTGTTCTTATACTCCCTCCCTGTCCCAGGTGGATGTGCTGATGGAGGCGTCATCCCACGGGGAGAGTGACCCTATGAAGGGTGTGTCTGAGAACATCATGCTGGGCCAGCTGGCCCCCTGCGGGACGGGCTGCTTTGACCTGCTGCTAGATGCTGAGAAGTGCAAATACGGCATGGAGATCCCCACCAACATCCCCGGGATCAGTGTGGCTGGACGTGAGTGGCTACAAATATTCCACACAGTGAATAATAAAATGAAGCAAGAATTGAAATGGAATTGTTCACCCTATGGACATTTTCAATCACCAGATTTACATTTTCGATTGTATGTTGAAATGTATTGGTGTGGACTCAACATAGGAAATGTGTACACGTATGTTCTCAGAATGTCTGTTTGACTTCAAAGTATCCATGCATTTATCAACTCATGTTTATGGATACATCTCAATGAAGATAGATTATAAAGTATGCGCATATGAAATGTGGTCTAAAATGTGTCTTCATTTCCACAGCCACCGGAATGTTCTTTGGCTCGGCGCCTAGCCCCATGAGTGGCATGTCCCCTGCCATGACCCCCTGGAACACTGGAGCCACCCCCGCCTATGGTGCCTGGTCCCCCAGCATTGGTAAGGCTCAACCTGGGTGGACTTTGACAATATCCCGGGGGTACAGCATGGTCCATCCCACCTGACTCTACTGTTCCATTGACTCATGCCCTGACTCTCTACTGTTCCATTGACTCGTGCCCTGACTCTCTCTACTGTTCCGTTGACTCGTGCCCTGACTCTCTACTGTTCCGTTGACTCGTGCCCTGACTCTCTCTACTGTTCCGTTGACTCGTGCCCTGACTCTCTCTACTGTTCCGTTGACTCGTGCCCTGACTCTCTCTACTGTTCCGTTGACTCGTGCCCTGACTCTCTCTACTGTTCCGTTGACTCGTGCCCTGACTCTCTCTACTGTTCCGTTGACTCGTGCCCTGACTCTCTCTACTGTTCCGTTGACTCGTGCCCTGACTCTCTCTACTGTTCCGTTGACTCGTGCCCTGACTCTCTCTACTGTTCCGTTGACTCGTGCCCTGACTCTCTCTACTGTTCCGTTGACTCGTGCCCTGACTCTCTCTACTGTTCCGTTGACTCGTGCCCTGACTCTCTCTACTGTTCCGTTGACTCGTGCCCTGACTCTCTCTACTGTTCCGTTGACTCGTGCCCTGACTCTCTCTACTGTTCTGTTGACTCGTGCCCTGACTCTCTCTACTGTTCCGTTGACTCGTGCCCTGACTCTCTCTACTGTTCCGTTGACTCGTGCCCTGACTCTCTCTACTGTTCCGTTGACTCGTGCCCTGACTCTCTCTACTGTTCCGTTGACTCGTGCCCTGACTCTCTCTACTGTTCCGTTGACTCGTGCCCTGACTCTCTCTACTGTTCCGTTGACTCGTGCCCTGACTCTCTCTACTGTTCCGTTGACTCGTGCCCTGACTCTCTCTACTGTTCCGTTGACTCGTGCCCTGACTCTCTCTACTGTTCCGTTGACTCGTGCCCTGACTCTCTCTACTGTTCCGTTGACTCGTGCCCTGACTCTCTCTACTGTTCCGTTGACTCGTGCCCTGACTCTCTCTACTGTTCCGTTGACTCGTGCCCTGACTCTCTCTACTGTTCCGTTGACTCGTGCCCTGACTCTCTCTACTGTTCCGTTGACTCGTGCCCTGACTCTCTCTACTGTTCCGTTGACTCGTGCCCTGACTCTCTCTACTGTTCCGTTGACTCGTGCCCTGACTCTCTCTACTGTTCCGTTGACTCGTGCCCTGACTCTCTCTACTGTTCCGTTGACTCGTGCCCTGACTCTCTCTACTGTTCCGTTGACTCGTGCCCTGACTCTCTCTACTGTTCCGTTGACTCGTGCCCTGACTCTCTCTACTGTTCCGTTGACTCGTGCCCTGACTCTCTCTACTGTTCCGTTGACTCGTGCCCTGACTCTCTCTAATGTTCCGTTGACTCGTGCCCTGACTCTCTCTACTGTTCCGTTGACTCGTGCCCTGACTCTCTCTACTGTTCCGTTGACTCGTGCCCTGACTCTCTCTACTGTTCCGTTGACTCGTGCCCTGACTCTCTCTACTGTTCCGTTGACTCGTGCCCTGACTCTCTCTACTGTTCCGTTGACTCGTGCCCTGACTCTCTCTACTGTTCCGTTGACTCGTGCCCTGACTCTCTCTACTGTTCCGTTGACTCGTGCCCTGACTCTCTCTACTGTTCCGTTGACTCGTGCCCTGACTCTCTCTACTGTTCCGTTGACTCGTGCCCTGACTCTCTCTACTGTTCCGTTGACTCGTGCCCTGACTCTCTCTACTGTTCCGTTGACTCGTGCCCTGACTCGCTCTACTGTTCCGTTGACTCGTGCCCTGACTCGCTCTACTGTTCCGTTGACTCGTGCCCTGACTCGCTCTACTGTTCCGTTGACTCGTGCCCTGACTCTTTCTGACCTCCAGGTAGCGGGATGACTCCTGGAGCAGCAGGCTTCTCTCCCAGCGCAGCGTCCGACGCCAGTGGCTTCTCTCCGGGCTACTCCCCGGCCTGGTCCCCTACCCCTGGATCTCCTGGGTCCCCGGGGCCAGCCAGCCCCTACATCCCCTCTCCAGGTTGGTCACCATACAAAACAACCAGTTTGGTTTGAAATACCAACTGACACAGGAGTGACTGCATTACCTTTTTCCATGTTATAGGAATAACACTGAAGCTTGATGTTCTGTGTACAAGTTTTCTTTATTTCTCATGTCTCTACATTTCTACTTTTCCAGGAGGTGCGATGTCTCCCAACTACTCGCCCACCTCCCCGGCCTACGAGCCCCGCTCTCCTGGGGGATACACCCCCCAAAGCCCGGGCTACTCCCCAACCTCTCCCTCGTACTCCCCAACCTCCCCCTCGTACTCCCCCACCAGCCCCAACTACAGCCCCACCTCCCCCTCGTACTCCCCAACCTCCCCCTCCTACTCCCCAACCTCCCCCTCATACTCCCCAACCTCCCCTAGTTACTCCCCCACGTCCCCCTCCTACTCCCCAACCTCCCCCTCGTACTCTCCAACCTCCCCTAGTTACTCCCCCACCTCCCCCTCTTACAGCCCTACATCCCCAAGCTACAGCCCTACGTCCCCAAGCTACTCCCCCACCTCGCCTAGCTATTCCCCCACCTCACCCTCCTACTCCCCTACCTCACCCTCCTACTCCCCTACCTCACCCTCCTACTCCCCCACCTCACCCTCCTACTCCCCCACCTCACCCTCTTACTCCCCCACCTCTCCAAGTTACAGCCCCTCTTCACCCAACTACACCCCCACCTCCCCCTCCTACTCCCCCACCTCCCCCTCCTACTCCCCCACCTCCCCAAACTACACCCCCACCAGCCCCAACTACTCCCCGACCTCCCCCTCTTATTCCCCCACCTCCCCGTCCTACTCTCCCTCCAGCCCGCGCTTCACCCCCCAGTCGCCCACCTACACCCCCAGTTCTCCCTCTTACAGCCCCAGCTCGCCCTCCTACTCACCCACCTCACCCAAATACACCCCTACGTCCCCCTCATACTCCCCCAGCTCTCCAGAGTACACCCCCACCTCCCCCAAATACTCCCCCACCTCGCCCAAGTACTCTCCGACCTCTCCCAAATACTCACCCACCTCCCCAACTTACTCACCGACGACGCCCAAGTACAGCCCCACTTCGCCCACCTACTCGCCCACCTCGCCCACCTACACCCCCACCAGCCCCAAGTACTCCCCTACCTCCCCAACATACTCTCCAACCTCACCCAAATACTCTCCCACCTCCCCCACCTACTCACCAACTAGCCCCAAAGGGTCCACCTACAGCCCCCTGTCTCCGGGCTACAGCAACCCCTCGCCCAGCTTCACCCTCACCAGCCCGGCCATCAGCCCAGATGACAGTGACGAGGAGAACAACTGAGGGAGCCAGGAGAAGAGGGGGCTGACTGCCCCAGTCCAAGCTCCTGAGCTGGATAACTGAAGGATCGCCTTTCTGCTGGAGGTGTCGCTGGTTTGGATGGACAAAGAAAAAAACTAAACCCTGGGCATCCCACTTGTGAATTTTATATTTTGGGGACCATTGTACCCCCAGCCTTGTCCAACTTGGGGGGTGGGGGGTCCCTAAAAATATTTCCTACTATTGTATTTGATAGACTTGAACAGTTTAGCCAGGAGAAATGGCTGCCTTTTGAACTAGACGTTTTGTTTCTGTTATTAATTTTCATGCAGGGGGCTGAAGCAGAGTTCTAAGTACCCAGAGGAAAGCAGAGGGGAGGGAGATGTGGTTACCACATTGACAAAAACCTCCCTCCTTTTCACCCCCCTGTTTCCCAGCACCCAGTCTCTCTCTCTGAACTTCACTGTTGGATGTGTAGTTGTAGGGGAGAGTATTGCCAAAAGCCTTGAAAAATCTACCAGTGGATTGTATTTCTCTCCTTAAAAAGCATTTAAAAAGACAGAGTAGAAGAGTTGAGGTGATCTTTATTGCATATTTTACTAAAACGTATCTTTTAGTTTTTCTAAATCTACAGTTGCTGTTTTGGTTGGAAGAAAAAAATTGAGCTAATGTTTCTCATTTTATTTGTCACATGCACCGAATACAACAGGTGTAGTAGACCTTACGGTGAAATGCTTAGTTACTACAATCCCTTAACCCACAATGCAGTTCAAGAGTTAAGAAAATATTTACTAAATAAACTAAAGAAGGCTGGCCAGTGTTGAGGTGAACAGCATAAAATATTACAAATGTGCAGTTCAGAACAGTGGCAGTAGAGTAGTGGAAAGGGTTGCCATGATACTGCAGGTGATAATGAATAGGTGTATTTATTCCTTGCAGCACATAGTCCAGGGCTGAAGACTGCCTAGGACGACAGATGGTCAGGTCATGGATGCAGAAACCCGAAAGGGGGATGGTGACGTATTGTCACCTCTCTATGACATTCCAAATAAACCCCTTTACCCTCACTCCAAAGACAAGCCTGAAAGATGTCAAAAACAGCCACCAGCATCCCTGTGCTCTTTACCATTAGATGAGACTTGTGTACAACAGCAAAAAGCTGATTTTTCCAGCAAACCACTTCTTTCTTAAAATACTGGGAAGTGTGAGGTTTATGAAAGACTTAGAAAGGAATAATGAGATAATATTATTACTATTTGATTCTGTTTGGTTTCAGGAGAGAATGGGACGTTTCTAGGTGGAAGAGGGATACTAGTTGGTCGGTGTTGTTGCTTCTGTCATTGTTTAGGAATGAGTAGCAACCTGCTAATACATTTTAATTATCCAGATTTAGGTTGAAGCGCTCTTATTTGAAATCCCTCCCACCTTTCAATAATGCGTGTTCCATAATTCTAATTAGGAAATGTAAATGAGTTCTCAATACTTTGTTCAATACTCGTTCAATTTATTTAAGAAAGAAAAGAGAAACGTACTACTTGTGTGAATCAGTATAGAGGATAAATTGAGAATCCAATGATTTTTTTTTTACGTTTTTTTTTCTCATTTGCTTCTGACTTGGTAAGAGCTGTTTGCAAAGAGGGTCTGTGTTCAGGTACTTTGGATGAAGGGGCAGGGAACGGAGGGGGGTATGTTCGATTTCTCCCCCTTAAGGTCTCTCTTCCATTCTGTTTCCCAATCGCCCTGTTCAGTTTCTGCCATTCCGGCTCCAATTTGGGCCAAGATGGCCGCCGCGTTCTCGTTCAGTTGTAGAAAGGCAAATTTTGCATGCAGTCCATTCATGAGGCTTCCGCTAAGTGGCTCTACTACAGTTAAGGAAGAGAATTCAATGTTCAGCTTAGTGTTTTCAGTTGCGCTCTTGACCACTGGAGGGCGACATAGGCCCTCAGTTGAGTTGACAAAACTTCTCTAGAAGCGTCAGTTTCAGTTCAGTGATTTTTAACAAAGGAGACCAGCCATTTCGGAGCACTTTTGGCCTCTACATCCCCCTACCCACTACATTAGTGCGTCAGTGAATCCTTGAAATTTATGAAAACCACGGACCAAGCATAGACCAGCTTAACATTCACTTCCGGGTGCTCTTTACACTTTACTAGGCCTAGTTTGATTGATGAAGTGGACAAGTGTTTGATTCTCTTGCCTGTATGACTATGGAACACAGATTGTGTTTCCTCTGGTGTTCCCTCCAAGCAATAGGACAGGCTTTTGATTGGACTAGCTGGCTTTCCCTCCCCCCCTCTTCATCCACAAGTGATACTGATTATTTTCTGAAATCGGTGTTTGTCCTTTTTTCTACCAGTGTATGTACCTGTGATTGGTAATCTTGGCGTGGGTGGGAGGGAAGGGGGTGGAGTACTTTATGGAACTCATCCATGATGGGACTGGTACTCTGATGCAGTCTGAATTTGTCGGGATCTTAATCTGAATCATGGTCGGGAACGTATGCGTTTCAACAGGGGTGATTTTGTATTGACTGGACTGTACCACCTGCATTGGATACAGGTGTTGGCAATACACTGTTGAAATCCATGCAGTTGGTCTCTCCCATCATCGCCTCATGACATGGTGACTTTGTCCACTACCATCATATCCCATTGATTTACCTGTCGTCCAGTCAATTCAAACATACCAGGACTCCTGGGAGTGTGTGTGGGAGTGTGTATGTGTGTGTGTGTGGGAGTGTGTGTGTGTGTGTTGTAGGAGAGACAGAGTTTTCTTGAGTTGGAGAAAAGACTGGACAGGGTGTCTGGGGAAAAGGAAGGATTAAAATTGCCACTGTATTGAAATCAATCCAATATGTCATTCTCTGTATGTTTTGTTTTTTTGACTTGAGAAAAAAATAAAGTTTTACTACAGGTTGTGTGTCTTATTTGTACGAGTTGTCAGCACTACCAGTAAGCTGAGTGATTTAACAAATCCCTTTTATATAAGTGGATATGTGTAAGAGGAAGTAATCCATAGATCTTACCTTCTACTGGGTAAACCTAGAATTTGGGGTTAGGGTGAACGCATTCTGGATCTGAGGTTTTGATCAATAGGCCCCATATGACTATACAATAAAACCGCTATAAGGGGCTATTGGTTTCTTTTTCAGGGCACATCACTATAGATATCATATCTACTGCTATACAAGTCATCTCCTAGTTAACAACCCTGCATGACAGGAGAGCTTGCTTCATTTCCTTACACATCTTCTCCTTGGTTTGTGGTTTAGTGACATAGAGCCAGCTGTCGCCATGGCTACAGATGTTAGGGCCTAGTTCCATTTCAAACATTATCCGCTAACCCTAGCCCCTAAACGTTCCGTGTCAAAAGATCTGGAAAATATGAATAGGTGAAAGGAACATGGTAGACACTCCATTAAGCCTATGAGACGGTTTGGTGGGACAATTGGTTATTGTTTTTTTTTTTTTTTTTAATAAAATAAAATTTGAGATCTGTGAACACAAAGTGTAGGGGCTGAAATGGAACTGGAGCCTAATACTGATTGAATGCCAAAGATTACTATTTTCCAGTCACCTGATATAGTACACTGAATCACACACTTGTCTATTTAGAATGTGGACTTCTCTTTTTCCATCTTGGTTGGTGTATTTGGTCATCAAAATGGGATGTTCCAGGGAAATACTGAGGATGTAGACGGGCCTCAAAATGTGCCAGTTTAGGTTGCCTTGATTAAATCAATACATATCAATATAACAGTCTGAAATATTGACCAAATGAGAGAAACTACAGATGTTCACATTTAGCAGACACCATTGTCTGGACTAACCTTACAAAAAAATGTACTATGTGGAACAAGGTTCAAGTTATGGAGTTTGCTGGACACCACTCCTGAAAATCAGTGCCCCACATAAGTAAAAAATGTAAGTGTTAAGAAATAGTAATGTCAACCCAGCCCACTATCATCATTAAGGAATCCCCAAGGGTCAACGTGTAATTAGGTCCCTGTAGAACCACATAAGAATGTCCTGGCTGGTGATTGTGCAGTGTGTCACTGTGTAGGAGGTCATATCACTATATATTGGGCACTCAGTCAGGTAAGTGTTCCCCATACAAGGTGTGTCTATGGGAGAGGCCATATGAATACTGGTTAGTTTGGTTATGTTGCTATGGTGAAGGAATAGTGGCTGAATCATTAAGATAAACAAATTCTCATGCCACATAGTCAGTCATTCACAACTCTTTCTTATTCTATTCTGCTAATTTTGTCTCACTAATGCCACACTCTCACACCCTGTTCTTACTATTTTCAGCCCTTCTCTCACTTTCTGCTTCCTTAGCTTTTCTCTCTCTCTCATTACTTTTTCTGCAGTTTATTTTTTCTGTAAACCAGGGGGCTGGGCTATGACTGTTTGAGACAGAGACAGGAAGAATGTGTGGTTGAGATTGTTTGTGTGTGTGTGTGTGTGTGTAGACCGTTCCCTTTGCATGACTACATTTCATCTCTCTCTCTCTCTCTCTCCAAAGACGTGTCCTAATCCACTACCTCCTCAACTAAAGTTACAAGGTAAGATCTACGAAATAACTTTTTTCTTCACATTTCACTTGTCTTTTGTCTTTTTCTTTTCTCCCCAACTTGTCCTGAAACAGGATGCATCCATCTTGCGTTCTTTCTTCAAATTAGCTGAGGAATCTGAGGGAACACTGAAACTAGTTACACTTCACTTACCTCCCTTTTCCACCCCTGACTTTAACACCTTCCATCCTCTCTCGATATCTCTATCAATCATATTGTTAGCCATCTCTTCATTCTCCTCTCTGTTTCTCTCTCTCTCTCTCTCTCTGTTTTACAGATTGTTTATGGACTCTGCTCTGCACGTATTCCTTTATCACTTGTTATCTCAATGTAATTATTTCTCCATTGAATTTCATCCCTCGCTATCTACCTCACACACACACACCTTGCACACACCACAGGAGGTTGGTGGCACCTTAATTGGGGAGGATGGGCTCGTGGTAATGACTGGAGCGGAATTGGTGGAATGGTATCAACTACATGGAAACCATGTGTTTGATTCCATTCCATTTGCTCTGTTCCGGACATTATTATTAGCCGTTTTTCTCCTCAGCAGCCTCCACTGGCATGCAGACTCACATATACACACACACACACACACACACACACACACTGTCATTTGGCAAATTGGGCTCCCGAGTGGTGCAGCGGTCTTAGGCACTGCATCTCAGTGCAAGAGGCGTCACTACAGTCACTACACTACAGGGGCGGCAGGTAGCTTAATGGTTAGTGTTGGAGGTTGCTGGATCGAATCTCTAAGTTAACAAGGTAAAAATCTGTTGTTCTGCCCCTGAACAAGGCAGTTAACCCACTGTTCCCCGATTGCTGTCATTATAAATAATAATTTATTCTTAACTCACTTGCCTAGTTAAATAAAGGCAAAAAAATAATCATTACACTCATATCTCCCTATGTCTGTCTGTGTATTGTCACTCCCTCTGATTAAGAACGCATGAATGATCTGATTGGCTCAGTGACCCCAGCACCCTATCTCTGACCCCGTCTCTCTCTTTAACCTGAAGCCAAATGCCCTCTGCTGCCCAGGGCCAAAGGCCTAGCCCAGCAGACACATAATGTTCTGAGAACCATATTGGTGAGAGCGTGGTTGTTCCTATGGTTATTTTGCATACAAACTACCCACAATATTCTGGGAATGGTACAGGATACCCAGATAGCTCATAAAGTTCTAAACGCAGCTAGCACATAATGTTCTGAGAACCATATCTTTCTTAAGTGAGAATTTCAGTACTTCAGTATAACGTTTCCTACAGTTTCTCATATCGTTAAGAAAACTTTCCAGAAAAAACACAAGAAAGCATTAGTATTGTTCAAAGAAGGTTCTACGGATGTTATTTAAAAACATACACATTCTGTTCTCGGCATCAACAAAACTCTCTCTATCCTCTATCTTGTTAAGTGTGTTCACACCTGATCTCAATGGGTGTTTTTTCTTTGCAACAAGGCCTGTTAGAATAGACTAAAATGAACAGCTTGCATGAGTTTAAAAAAACTGGCATGCTAGCTCTATCCTGGTGGTGCAATGGATTGATTCCATGGATAGAGAACAGAAGACCATAGGTTTGAATCCCACTGATGCTATTCCAAAATAAAAATGAATTGTGTTTGCATGATTAATGCCTAAGCGAATGCATTTCTGTGTGTCTTACGAGTGCTTGGAGTACAAAACAGTTCAACTAAGCTAGCAGTGTTATTAAAAGTCACAGTGAAACATTCTAAAAACTTTATTTAATTACCTTCTCAGAGCGTTAATAACACCTCACAGGAAAACTTTAAGAAACCATAGCAAAATGTTCTCAGAACCTCCCTGCAACCTAAATATGTATGTTCCCAGAAGAAACTAAATGTTCACTTCCATTCCCAGAACCTTTAAAAAATGTCCAGTTTTACAGGTCAGGAAGCATATGGCTTTGTTTCCAGAAATAATGGGAAACCAAAAATGTACGTTCCCACAACTTCCAAGGAACCAAATGTGCTAGCTGGGAGGTTCCTGTCTCTTGGGTTACATCCCAATTATCTTACATGGTCTCCTTTGCTTGTAACCTTGTTTATTTTTGTTTATCACTGATCTGGTTGGGAGATGCAATGGAGACTAAGGACCAATCAGATCAGCTCTGAAAAAGATCTGATGTGAAAAGATCTGATGTGATTGGTCAAAAGACCAATTAGTGGAAAAAATATCATAATTGGACTTGTGTATATGCACCCCAATTGTACTGTCCTGTCCTGTCCAATCAATGCTCATGAGAGACATGAGATGAGGAAAGGAGGGTGTTCATTTGTTAGGAACTGTGTACAAATTGCCTGTCGCACCAGTTAGACATCTGTCAGTGTCAAGACTCATCTTCTTTTCCCCTCTCTCATTACTCTGCTCTGGCCCATGGAAAGTGGTTAGGCATTGAAGATGGGGGAGCCAGCCCAGCAGTCATCATTGTCACCGTGGTGTTTAGCGTTTGTCAGGAACCCGACTCTTCCCCCATAGGGCGCCCTTGCCAAGGCTGCTCAGATCACTCTCCGGGCTCACGTTGCCTTCCTCATATAATCTAACCAGGCCAGTTGAGAAGCAACGATACACTCTGCCTCGCCCAGGCCTCCTCTGTCCACTTACAGTCACAAACACTCGAGCAGCCATCAGGCAGAATGGAGCTGGAGTCAGGTGCGGTGCCGGAGCTAGCCGAGGGGATCATGCAGTTAAGTTTCTCTCGTCTTAACCTCCTCTTCACCACGCTGTCTAAGCGTTGTAACCCTAAACCCCACCGCCGGACACCTGCAGCCCTATGTGCAGTGGTTGGTGTCCCATTGGCTATGTGTCCTACATAGGCTAGCATGTGTGTTCAAATATTTACTTTTTCTATCTTTGTATCTATCAATCTTTCTCTGACTGGTTACTTTTACCAGCTTGTTTTTGTTCTGTTTATTGATTACTTGGAGCTGGCCAATACATGTAATCTGTTTTGCTAATTGGAATTAGGGCGCTTCTGTTTTTTTACGAGGGCATGGCCTTGCTGATAGATAGCATGAAGGATAGGCTCTATTTTCACTGGGTTGTTGCTACTTGCATGAACTTCCGTATACCTACATCCTTACCTGTGATGTAGATACATTTTATTTGGGTTAGGTCAATATGTTAAAGTTTTAGTGTGATTGACTCCGCTATAGTAGTATAGGGAAAGAGGTTGTGCTTATGGTATCCTGTGATGTGACTACCTGTAGGTGGGGAAATACCTGAGAAGGTAACGAATTATTCAAGTAAAAGTATTTGGTTTTAAATATACAATACTTCAGTATCAAAAGTAAATGCAATTGTGGAAATATACTTATGTATCAAATGGCACAATTCAATTATTTTAATTTCCTTATAGCCAGGGACACTCCAACACTCAGACATAATTTACAAACAAAACATATGTGCTTAGTGAGTCTGCCAGATCAGAGGCAGTAGGGATGACCATGATTTGGTTATCTTGATAAGTGCTTGAATTGGACTTTTCCTGTCCTACTAAACATTCAAAATGTAACAAGTACTTTTGGGTGTCAGGAAAAACGCTTGGAGTAAAAAGTACATTTTCTTCAGGAATGTAGTGGTAAAGTACATATACCCCCAACAACTACTCAAGTAGTACTTTAGTAAAAAATAATTTTACGTACTTTACACCACTGTGGCTCACCAACACTGAAATACAATCGATCAAGTGTATTTATAAAACCTTTTTTACATCAGCAGTTGTCACAAGTGCTTATACAGAAACTGAGCCTGAAACTCCAGAGAGCAGACAATGCAGATGTAGAAGCATGGTGGCTAGGAGAAACTGTCTGGACACAAGTGAAATGTCTCCTTTTTAAGTAAGCATTTCTGAACCTGGTAACCATGCATTTTAATGCCTTGTGATGAAATATGCAATTGTGAAAGATTGCTATTGAGAAATTGCTCAACTGGATACATTTCATCTAAAGATTGAGGATAGGGAGGAGGACTTCAGCTTGTTGGCACCTCTATCGTTCTCAGTAAGAACCATTGTTAAAGACACAGTGGAGTTTTAAGCTCTAGGTGAGTGTTTGGAGGGAGAGTGTGAGTCAGATTAGCAGTTTCCATAGAAGCTGATCAAACGGCCACAATCTCTGTTAATGGGGGTGAAGCTTTATCTAAAAAAGCTGCAGATTGAAGTTTTATTGTCTGAAGCTACTCCCTGTAGCCATCATCTTGCCTCACAATACAATATGTCGTTGTGCCAATCAAACTTTATCAGTACTGGGTTTTTCACTGGCCCCTGTGAGTGCAAAATTGAAATGAATTGAGTGCATTTTCATTTCTTTGGGGGGAACATTTTACAGAACGTTTCCATTTCAGACAGGCTTCTTTCACGGTTACCCAATACCCAGGCCATTTCCCTTTATGCTGTTATTAGAAGTACATACATTCACATCATTTAGCAGACTTTCTAATCCAGAGCGACTAATGGGAGCAATTAGGGTGAAGTGCCTTTGATATCAACAGTCGGCTCTGGGATTTGAACCAGCCTCCTTTCCATTACTAACCCAACAATCTTGTTTCAAATATTTTTTATTAAACACACACAAGAATGGTGTATAAGGTATACAAGACAGGTATACAATTCTTATCTAAACATAAAAGAGCGTAAAGGAACAACAAGACCCAGAGTCCTGGGTGCAGAACAAATAATACAAAACACGACCTACAGAACAAGGACACGTAGAAAGAAAGAGGGAAGATGTCCCCCCTATCCCCCCCCCCCCGGGTGGCGGGGACAGCACATGCTGCCCAAAGGTAGATTAAAATATTACAATTGTGAGTGCGTTAATAAGTACAAATTCACAGCGCCGACTCGTCCAAGTAGGAGAGGAAAGGCTGCCAGATTTGATCAAATGTTGATAATTTATTGTTCAGAATATATCTAATTCTTTCTAAGTGTACAGTGTTTGCCAATTCACTGAGCCATAATTTGGTAGAGGGCGCTTCCCTCCTCTTCCAAAACAACAAGATTCGTTTTTTTGCCGAGATGAGACCGTACGAGATTAGTTGTTTTTGGGGGTTGGTTAATCCGTTTAGGGACTCAGATACTCCCAGGATTATCAGAAGCGGGTCTGGATCTATTGAAGTCTCCAAAACTTCAGAGAGGATCCCAAAAATTCCACTCCAATAACCATGCAAGCTAGAGCATAGGGCAAAGCAGTGGAGTAGTGTACCCTGCGCAGCCTGACATTTATCACATGTAGGGGATGTCTCAGGAAATATCCTATGCAGTTTAGTTTTGGAATAGTGTAATCTGTGTAATACCTTGAATTGTATGAGACGATGTCTGGAATTAATGGAGCATGTGTGGATATACTCCAAGCTCTCTTCCCAGTCTGCCACCGAGATGTCAGTCCCTAGTTCTTCCTCCCATTTTGCCTTGATGGCATCAGTGGAAGGTGTGCTAACAGATTGAAAAGCATCATATAGACGCGATATCAGTTTATCGGAGGTGGGGCATATTTTTATGCATCCGTCAAACATGGAAGGTTTAGCATTCCCAAATGTTGGGAGGTGTTTTCTAACGTAGTCTAACCCAACAATCTTAACCACCAGGCTACCTGCCACCGATGACAAGTCTTTGCCAGTCTGGCTCCCATTTTGCATGCTGGTTACCTATAGTGTTAGTGTTAGCCTAGTGTTAGGGTTAGCCTAGTGTTAGGGTTAACCTAGTGTTAGGGTTAGCCTAGTGTTAGGGTTAGCCTAGTGTTAGGGTTAGCCTAGTGTTAGGGTTAGCCTAGTGTTAGGGTTAGCCTACAGTGTAATTATAGTGCAGCACCACATGTTCTGTGAGAGTTGGGTGTTCCCTTTGGTGAGTGTCACATAGCTGGCCAAAAGGTTTCCGGAATGAACTAACTCCAAATGTTGTAGTTTTGTTTGTTCTAAATAGTTTATAGGACACTAAAATGTCAGTCTGCATGCCATGTGTGTGTATATACAGTACAGGTGGATCTCAAACCTTTTATTTCATTGTGATCCCCCTTAAAGACTTTTTGTGTTTTTATAGTTGTTCTGTTTTCCATAGACTACTCCATTTCAAGTGTCTAACAGTGCACTCACTACAAGTGTAATACACCACATAGTAGGCAGAACCTGCATGCTTATTGACCCATCTACACCTTACACTTGTTTGTTTGGCGTATAATGTGACAGGATATCCCATTGAATGTGGCTAGACCATAGAAACAATCAACATGGTGCTGTGATTCAGGGGGAATTATTTCTAATGGACAACATCAATACTTCCTGTCAAATGATTCCACCTGCCTTCTGTTTCATAGAAAAACAAATGCCTGGCAAGGGACACTGTGCACCTTCAGTATAGACAAAATCAGCGTTTAAGGCTTGGTGACTTGAGTTTATCAAATGTTTCAACATTGATTTATCTTTGAATGTGACTCATTTATTGAATCCGATTGTTACAGGGAAGTAACATTGACAGAGGTGATCGGAGGAATCATAAGTGATTGTTTTTGTCTGAGTAACATCAGGAATGCTTAAACATGGAGAGGGAGAGAGAACTTAGTTTTCAGTGTCGGCATGTGAGACGTGATAAGACCTGCTCTATAGGCACACCCTCTTTTGTACAATGAATGACTAGTGCATTATGGGTTGGTATGCCTGCTATGGTGTTGTATTACACAACAATGATGTAGCCCCATCTACCCTTATGCACACACTGCACACTGTATATAGACTTTATATTGTGATATTGACCGTACGCTTGTTTAGTCCATGTTTAACTCTGTGTTTGTCGCACTGCTTTGCTTTATCTTGGCCAGGTCGCAGTTGTAAATGAGAACTTTTTGTCAACTAGCCTACCTGGTTAAATAAAGCTGAAATAAAAATAACTTGACCCCTCATTTGGGGTCATCTCCTATTCATTTCTACCTTTTTTTTTTCTTTCCTGTTTCTGAGTTCCTGCAGAAATAGTTATTCATGTCATGACATGATTATGAGTTCTCACCCATCCTCCACTGCCGCTTTCTGTGTGTTTTGTCTGGACTCCAACATGGAAATAAGTATTCTTGCCACGACAAGTAAAAGCAACTTTCTGCCACCTCTAGCGGCAACAACTCCCCATGTCTATTTGTCTCACTCATTTCATAGCAAAGAAATACACCCCCTTCCCCACCCCAAAAAATAAAACACTCTACTTCTTTATTATCTATTGCATCTTAGCCGCTTTCACTGCTCATCCATATATTTTAGACTTATATATTGTGTGTATTAGGTTTTGTTCTGGAATTGTTAGTTACTGCTGCACTGTCGGCTCTAGAAGCATAAGCATTTCGCTACTCGCAATAACACCTGCTAACCATGTATGTGACCAATAACATTTGATTTGACTTACACCCTCGCTCTTCCAACTCTTCCCTCCCCAATCTACCATTTGTTTATCCTCCCCTGACCCGCTCTCCCTCTACCCAGTGCAGAATGCTCCCTATCCAGGCAGCCCCCTCCCCATACTCCTACATCCATCCTCCACTGACCCACTCTCTCCTCTCCTTCTCCCTGTACAGAATGTTCCCCAACATGGCAGCACCCGGACAGTTTGGGCCAGAGACGCAGGAGCCGGGGCTGAAGGTGTGGCGGGTGGAGAAGATGAAGGCGGTGCTGCTGAAGCAAGCTGAGGTTGGAGCCTTCTTCAACGGCGACTCCTACCTGGTGTTGGAGCACAGGGGGGACCAGGGGGCCGACCTACACATGTGGATAGGTGAGATGTAGGAAAATGGATGCATGTTGTGTGTCAAATAAGTAGGGTCAAGAGTTTTACTTGACCAGGGTCTGTATTGACAGAGTAGGAGTACTGATTTAGGATCAAGTTCCTCTGTCTTATTCATTATGATCTAAAAGGCAAGACTGATCCTAGATCAGCACTCCTTCTCTGATAGAGACTCACGTGGCCATGATAAACTTTGTGCCCCACTAAGGTATAAAAAGCTGTAGAACTTTGTAATAGAATGCTCCACCATTTACCTTTATGGAAGTGCAAAACAATGTTTTGATCCATACTGATATTTGCTAGAACTTCATTAGAAACCGCTATAGGAGCCTTTGAGTGTGCTACTCCTCGATCTGTTATTAAATGGGTTGTGGTCATCATGGGGGATGGGGAGGACGGGGATATCTGTGTACATTAGTAAGTGTGTACATGAGTGGAATGAAACTGTCTGTCTCTTGGGATAAGAGTATTTTATTATCATTTATGGATGGTGTTTCCTACACTCTTAGAAAAAGGTTTCAAGAGTTCTTCGGCTGTCCCCATAGGAGAACCCTTTTTTGGTTCCGGGTAAAATCCTTATTGGGTCCCAATTGGTGCAGCGGTGTAAAGCACTTCATCACTACAGACCTAAGTTCAAACCTAGGCTGCGTCTCAGGCGGCTGCAACTGGGACACCCATGAGGCGGGGCATAATTGGCCCAGCATCGTTAGGGGAGGGTTTGGCCAGGCGGGATGTCCTTATCCCATCGCGCTCTAGCGACTCCTTGTGGTGGGGCGGGTGCATGCACGCTCGCTTTGGTCGCAAGTTGTACAGTGTTTACTCCCAACAAATTGGTGCGGCTGGCTTTCGGGTTAAGCAAGTAGTGTGTCAAGAAGCAATGCAGCTTGGCAGGGTTGTGTTTCGGAGGATGCATGGATCTCAACATTCTCCTCTCCTGAGTCCATACGGGAGTTGCAGCGATGGGACAAGACTAACTACCAGATTACGAGGTGCAAAAAAAAACGTTTTGGTTCCAAGTAAAACCCTTTCCCCTGAACTCAAAACAGTTCTACTTGGAACCAAAAGGGTTTTCCTATGGGAACAGCCAAAGTACCCTTTTAGGTTCTAGTTAGAAAATAATTTCCTAAGAGTGTAAGCTTGTATCCAGTATTGGATACAGTATTGGATACACTACTCCCCGCTATGTGTCAGTCACCACTCCCCTACTCCCCGCTATGTGTCCGTCACCACACCTCTACTCCCCGCTATGTGTCAGTCACCACACCCCTACTCCCCGCTATGTGTCAGTCACCACACCCCTACTCCCCGCTATGTGTCCGTCACCACTCCCCTACTCCCCGCTATGTGTCCGTCACCACTCCCCTACTCCCCGCTATGTGTCCGTCACCACACCCCTACTCCCCGCTATGTGTCCGTCACCACTCCCCTACTCCCCGCTATGTGTCCGTCACCACACCCCTACTCCCCGCTATGTGTCCGTCACCACTCCCCTACTCCCCGCTATGTGTCCGTCACCACACCCCTACTCCCCGCTATGTGTCCGTCACCACACCCCTACTCCCTGCTATGTGTCCGTCACCACTCCCCTACTCCCCGCTATGTGTCCGTCACCACACCCCTACTCCCTGCTATGTGTCCGTCACCACACCCCTACTCCCCGCTATGTGTCCGTCACCACTCCCCTACTCCCCGCTATGTGTCCGTCACCACACCCCTACTCCCTGCTATGTGTCCGTCACCACACCCCACCTAAGACTCACACAACTCACCCCTCCCCTCTCTTCCTTTCTCTCCAGGTGAGAAGTCATCTCGCGATGAGCAGGTAGCGTGTGCCATGCTGGCCACCCAGCTGGACAGCTTCCTGGGTGGTGACCCCATCCAGCACCGGCAGGTCCAGGGCTACGAGTCTCCGGCGTTCATGAACCTCTTCCCCAGGGGGGTCAGCTACAAGGTGAGCAGGAGAATAGCCCTGGTTCATACTTACTGACAACACAGGGCCCATCTGTTTAAGAAATGTACTTGCATGGGAATTTGTGCGCAAACTTTTGTTTCTCTTGGACATCAATGTGTGATTTCCTGTAATCCATTAGTTTCCCACATTAGATTTGGGCCCACTGAGTCATGGGTGTGTATCTAAAGTATTAGGATTGAGTCCTCTACGGATAGCTAATGTATTTTTATTTTATTTTTCAAATCCATGATTGATGAAATTACTTTACAAGCACTACTTTTCATGACCTCATCACATGCTTCTGATTTGTCATATCAGTCCACATACAGTGGGGCAAAAAAGTATTTAGTCAGCCACCAATTGTGCAAGTTCTCCCACTTAAAAAGATGAGAGGCCTGTAATTTATCATAGGTACGCTTCAACTATGACAGACAAAATGAGAAGAAAAAAAATCCAGAAAATCACATTGTAGGATTTTTAATGAATTTATTTGCAAATTATGGTGGAAAATAAGTATTTGGTCAATAAACAAAAGTTTATCTCAATACTTTGTTATATACCCTTTGTTGGCAATGACAGAGGTCAAACGTTTTCTGTAAGTCTTCACAAGGTTTTCACACACTGTTGCTGGTATTTTGGCCCATTCCTCCATGCAGATCTCCTCTAGAGCAGTGATGTTTTGGGGCTGTTGCTGGGCAACACGGACTTTCAACTCCCTCCAAAGATTTTCTATGGGGTTGAGATCTGGAGACTGGCTAGGCCACTCCAGGACCTTGAAATGTTTCTTACGAAACCACTCCTTCGTTGCCCGGACGCTGTGTTAGGGATCATTGTCATGCTGAAAGACCCAGCCACGTTTCATCTTCAATGCCCTTGCTGATGGAAGGAGGTTTTCACTCAAAATCTCACGATACATGGCCCCATTCATTCTTTCCTTTACACGGATCAGTCGTTAACTTTTTATTTTTCCTTTTATTCACTCTCTCCCTCAATCACACGTGTAGGAGGGTGGTGTGGAGTCTGGCTTCAGGCGGCCCCAGGGCGGGTCAGGGCCCGTTCACAGGCTGTACCAGATCAAAGGGAAGAAGAACATCCGTGCCAAGGAGGTGGAGCTGAGCTGGGAGAACTTCAACAAGGGAGACTGTTTCATCCTGGACCTGGGAGAGGTGAGCGGGGGGAGGGAGGTGAGAGTGCGTGTTACTAATTCCCTGCGGGAGGCTCTTAGCAGTGAGGGCTTGGAGAACTATATTACATTGCCTTGAATGGCACATTCCTTAATTAGTGATCAGTAAAGTAGGCCTACTAAATCGTACTGTGCATTTGGAAAGTATTCAGACCTTGACTTTTCCCACATTTTGTAACAGCCTTAATCTAAAATTGATTTAATGTTTTTTTTTCGCCCCTCAATATCCCCTCAACACAATATCCCATAATTACAAAGCAAAAACAGGTTTAGAAATTGTTTACAAATGTATACATTTTTTTAAAACAATTACATTTACATAAGTATTCAGACATCTTTACTCTACTGTGCTGAAGGACTTTTGGCAGCGATTACGTGTCTTGGGTAAGACACTACATGCTTGGCACACCTGTATTTGGGGAGTTTCTCCCATTCTCTGCAGAGCCTCTCAAGCTCTGTCAGTTTGGATGGGGAGCATTGCTGCAGAGCTATTTTCCTGTCTCTCCAGAGATGTTCAATTCCGGAATCTGACTGGGCCACTCGGACATTTAGAGACTTTTCCCAAAGCCACTCCTGCAATGCCTTGGCTGTGTGCTTAGGGTTGTTGTCCTGTTGGAAGGTGAACCGTCATCCCAGTCTGAGGTCCGGAGCACTCTGGAGCAGGTTTTCATCAAGGATCTCTGTACTTTGCTCCGTTCATCTTTCCCCCGATCCTGACTAGTCTCCCAGTCCCTCCTGCTGAAAAACATCCCCACAGCATGATTCTGCTACCACAATGCTTCACTGTAGGGATGGTGCCAGGTTTCCTCCAGACATGACGCTTGGCATTCAGGCCAACGAGTTCAATCTTGCTTTCATCAGACTAGAGAATCTTGTTTCTCATGGTCTGAAAGTCCTTTAGGTACTTTTTGGTCAATTCCAAGTGGGCTGTCATGTGTCTTACTGAGTGGCTTCAGTCTGGCCACTCTATCATAAAGGCCTGATTGGTGGAGTGCTGCAGAGATGGTTGTCCTTCTGGAAGGTTCTCCCATCTATACAGAGGATCTCTTGTGCAAATTATACTGTTTTCAGGTATAATATAATCATGATGCTATCAGTTGCTGACGCTATGTTGCTGGGTGGACTTAATGGCTGGACAATGAGGAAATAATATCTGGGTTTTTGCCATTTGTGAGATCATGCTTGACTCACCTGTGTTTTCAGCCTGGGGTAGTTCATCTGTTGGATGAAGTGATCTGCCATTTTCAGGGGGATAATGGTCTCACCATGTCTTACCTCAGTCTGACCCATAGAGGTCTCTGTAAAGTCTCGACACCATAATGTATATTCACTGTATTCCATACAAACCCTGATTTTAAATTAATATTTCATTAGACAAGGCCCTCCCCCCCCCCCCCGATTGCTCAATTTGGCCAGGCGGCCAGCTCTAGGAAGTGTCTTGGTGGTTCCAAACTAATTCCATTTAAGAATGGAATCCACTGTGTTCTTGGACCTTCAATGCTGCAGAATTCTTTTGGTACCCTTCCCCAGATCTGTACCTCGACACAATCCTGAATCGACGCTCTACGGACAATTCCTTCCACCTCGTGGCTTGGTTTTTGCTCTGACATGCACTGTCAACCGGGGGACCTTATATAGACAGGTGTGTGCCTTTTCTAAATCCTGTCCAATCAATTGAATTTACCACAGGTGGACTCCAATCAAGTTGTAAAAACATCAAGGATGATCAATGGAAACAGGATGCAGCTGAGCTCAATTGAGTCTCATAGTAAAGGGTCTGAATAATTATGTAAATAAGGTGTTTCTGTTTTAATATATAAAATGTTCTAAACCTGTTCTCTTTGTCATTATGGGGTATTTAGTGTAGCTCGATGAGGGAAAAACCATGTGTTTAATACATTTTAGAATAAGGCTGTAACGTTAGTTAATGTGGTAAAAGTCGAGGGGTCTGAATACTTTCTGAATGCACTGTATATTATTAACTTCAGATGAGACAATAAAAAAACGTCTTATGTCTTTAGACCATATTTTCCTGGATCGGCTCGCAGGCCAACATGTTTGAGAAGCAGAAGTCGCGTGAGATCGCTAGCCTGATCCGTGACACTGAGAGACATGGCAAAGCACGCATCACTGACGTCAATGAGGGGGAGGAGACACCGGAGATGCTCAAGGTACAATCGCCGGCTTAGTCCTTTAAGCTAAGCAAATGAAAACAGTCAGACCTAATGCACAGGATGCTTCTGAGGGGAGGACAGCACATAATAATTGGCGGAAAGAAGCGAATGGAATGGCAAACGCATGCAAGCTACAGTGTGTGTGATCTATTTGATATCATTCTGCGCCATCCATTGCCATGAGACTCCTCCCCAATTAAGGTGCCAACAACCTCCTGTGACCTTGAGACCTGTCAATCCTGTAATATCTAAGCATATTTAGAGACTTTGTAATCGAGTATAGGAAGGTAATGAGTCGATAGTCATGTTTTGTGATCGGAGGTTGCTGATAGGATTAATGAAGATCTAACTTTTAAAATATATACAAACCAGTGGAGCCTGCAGCGGGGAGAACGGCTGGAATGGAGTGAATGGTATCAAAAACATGGTTTGAATTTGTTTACCACTCCATTCCAGCCATTTATGTTGAGCCATCCTCCCCTCAGCAGCCTCCACTGATAGAAACCTCACCACAATCCATGTTCCACTCTGCCCTGTGATTGACAGGTGCTGGGACCAATGCGAGAGCTGGCAGAGAGCACTCCAGAGGAGGACAGTCGCGCAGACATCTCCAACTCCGCCTCCCTCTACAAGGTAGCTGGACATTACAATTCCGTTGGTAAACAGTTCTCTCCAGAACTGTTCTATTGCATCACATAATTACTGTTGGATCGTTCACCTCAATAACAGAATTTGAGATATTTTGGATTCTAGACTGCACAGCTATACTTTGGAGATCTTTTTTTCCAAGATAATCATAAGATTTTTGGGGGGCAAACTAGTTCACAAAGGAACTAAAAGTCATGGCCTGTGTTGCTGTCTTCCACAGGTGTCCGATGCAACAGGTCAGATGAAACTGACCAATGTCTCGGAAAAGAGCCCATTTGCCAAGGACCTTCTGGTGCGCGACGACTGCTTTATTTTGGATAACGGGGCCAACGGAAAGATCTTTGTTTGGAAAGGTGAGGAAAGCACATGAACCTCGACTAACATTTCTGCTCTGTGAAATGTATCCCTAGAATGTCTGAGATATCCAATGTCTAATGAAATACTAATTTAATCAGGGTTTGTATTGAATAAAGTGAATATACATTATCGTTTCGAGGCCTTACTGAGACCTCTATGGGTTAGACTGAGGTAAAACATGGTGAGGCCATTATCCCACTGATTGACAGGTATGGGAGCAAATGCAGAGGAGAAGAGGGAGGCCCTGAAAATGGCAGATCACTTCATCCAACAGATGAACTACCCCAGGATGAAAACGCAAGTGAGTCAAGCAGGACCTCACAAATGGCAAAAACCCAGACATTATTTCCTCATTGTCCAGGCATTAAGTCCACCCAGCAACATAACGTCAGCAAATGATAGCATCATGATTATATTATACCTGAAAACAGTATAATTTTGCGCGTTTTGAATTCCATTTAGTCAAACCGAATCCCGTGTATGTCTTCTTCCATTGTCACACTGCAATGTCTGTTGTGTAACCACTAACTAGCAGGTCATGAACCCAGTATCATAAATGTTTTATGCATATACAATGGGGTGGTTTATGTGTATGACGCAGTAGATACAGTCATGCCTGGGTAGTCAAATCTCTGTTCTCTCTTACAGGTGGAGATACTACCACAAGGGAGGGAGACAATCATCTTCAAGCAGTTCTTCAAAAACTGGAACTGAACTACAATGGCTCTCAGAAAATGGTCTCAATGACGCCCTCGTAAAATATTATGAAATTGAGACCTGGAAAATGAAACATTTCAATGTTTTGGTCTTCTCAGGAGTGACAGCATCTCAAAGTCAAAAACTAAAAATAAAAAAAAGTGTTTAGTTATATGTACATATTTGTAAGGTACTATACTCATAGAAAACAATTCTTTAGTCATGCTGAGAGCAAAAAAACTCCAGATAATAAGAGCATTTATGATTTCACACCAAATGGAACCCGAAGTCACTACTTCTGCTTCTGACTGGGAAGGAAAACGTGTACTCATTTAAAGCCAAGATGATATTCCACAAATCCTATAAGTTGAATTTGTTTGGTTTAGTCTTTTTTACTTTTTTTTTTTACATTTGTTTAAGAATAACAGGACATATTCTACTAATACATGTAGTAGGCTGCAGATTATGAAAATAAATGGAAACTGAAACAACACGTACAGTGTGGCTTCGTGCTTTGGTTCCTGACAACTTTATGGCATGTCATTGTCTGTGTCCCAAACAGTACCCTATATAGTGCACTACTTTAGACCAGGACCCTAGGGCAGTAGTGCACTAAAAAAGGAATAGGGTACCATTTGGGACACCACAATGACTAAGTTGTAATTACTTGTGTCAATTCTCTCCTGCTTGTTTTCATTACTGAAATAATCAATGTGTTTCACCTTTCACCCGGTGAGATGACGTTGCTTCGGTTGTTACACCTCTTCCCATAGTTCCCTGGATAAACACTTAACAGGTTAAACCTGCCTACACCTAAGGGAACTACCAGTAGACTCAACAGTTTATTTAAGTAACCTTCTGTAAAACATTGGTTGTCAGAGAGCCTATGTTAATGTCATGTTCTAAAGCTGTATCCAATGCCTTCAGAAAGTAATCACACCCTTGACTGTAACACTACAAAATGTGTGTGGGGGGGTGGATTTAATTGTACATTTTGGTCAACGATCTACACAAAATACTGCCCCACCTGGATTGTACCACATTTGCCTTTTATTTTTTTATTTTGTTTATTATTCAAGCTCTGAAGTTGACCATTGCTTGGCTAGAATGGCTAGAATGGCTAGAAAGCCATTTTCAAGCAAAAACTGTAACTAGGCCACTCAGGAACATTCAATCAAGTCTTGGTAAGCAACTGATGTGTTTCAAGTTATTGTCCTGATTTTAATTTTCTTGTGATTTAGCAGACGCTTATCCAGAGCAACTTACAGTAGTGATTGGATATATTTTCATTATTTTTCCTGTACTGGTCCCAAGTGGGGATCAAACCCACAACCCTGGCGTTGCAAGTGCCATGCTCTACCAACTGAGCCACACAGGTGAATCTCCCAGTGTCTGTTGGAAAGAAGACTGATCCAGGTTTTCCTCCAGGATTTTGCGTGTCCTTAGCTGTATTACGTTTCTCCCTCCCGCCAAAACTAGTCCTTGCTGATGACAAGCATACCCATAACGTGATGCATCCACCACTATGCTTGAGAATAAATAGTAATCAGTGATGTGTTGGGTTTTCCCCAAACACAACGCTTTGCATTCTGGAGAAAAAGTTCATTTCTTTGCCACATTTTTTGCAGTATTACTTTAGTGCCTTGTTGCAAACAGGATGCATGTTTTGGAATATTTTTATTCTGTGCAGGCTTCCTTTTCACACCCTGATCTTTGGTTGAATCTGTGCTTGAAATTCATGACTCAATTAAGGGACCTTGCAATTACCTGTATGTGTGGGGTACAGAGATTGGGTAGTCAATCTAAAAAATGTGGGCTGTAACACAGCTAAATGTGGAAACTAAAGGGGTGTGAATACTTTCATAATGACTTTCTTTGACTGGGGACTGAGTTTTTGTCCTGAAGTGGAGGTGACCGTTGGTCTCAGTTGGAACATTGGACTCTGGAGATAATTAGGATAATAATGACCTTAATTCCATTGACGTATGAGCGACACGCACTGCCGCTCTCTCAGATGGATAGATCTCACACACACAGAGCCGCCCGCTGGGTGCTGACGCTGCTGCAGCACCCCCTGGAAAATCGTATTTTTTAAAGATTTCTATTAATTTTTTCATCACAAAGTAGTGCTTTTCCTAGTCCTACCCACGGCTATGCGCTCACACACACACACACACACACACACACACAATTTTCACTTATGGAAAAACATATCCACAAGACCTTGATCAATTTCTGGCCTATTCCTGACACTTCGCCTGGCAACAGTAAAATATTCAGGTGTGTGATGATTGGTCAGTATGATGCGAAGAGCCAAAGCTAATTCTCAACTGTGATCCATATTATTTCAAATGTATTGCCTTTAGGTCTTAGTAACAGTAGGGCAATTATTTAGCAGTTCAGATCAGGAAATGCCAACGTGGCAGTTCTATGATTGTTTATTCAACAGAGAGAGACCCATCATAAAGCAACATTAAACCTTACTCTATCATAGGTAGCTTATAGTTTGCGTCACAATGCGGTACCGATGATGTAAAGATGCGTGTAAGGTCTATTAAATGAATGGCCTGTGATAAGCCTATTAATGTGTGAGCTGGCAGGAGTGTTTGTTTGTGTGGCTCTCCCTCGTTTCTAAGCAACCGTAATACTGTTGCTGAAATGGATGGCTGAATGGAGAAAGCAGCCACATCATGGGAGAATCAAGTATGAGTGTACACAAGATAAGGGACCCTCTTTTCCAATACCAGAATATGACTCAAATCCTAAATGTATATGCCATCACTAAATGAAACTATGTTAGGGATAGAGCAGAGATTCATACAAAATACAATCCTTTAAAACCTCTTGGCGCACAGATCCCTTTGGCGGAATCATTTTCGTCAACATCCGGTGAATTGCAGAGCGCCAAATTCAAATTAAATTACTAAAAATATTACATTTTCATAATCACAAGTGCAATTTACCAAAACACAACTTAACTTGTTAATCCACCTGGCGTGTCAGATTTAAAAAAGGCTTTACGGTGAAAGCAAACCATGCGATTATTTGAGGACAGCTCTCAGCAGACAAAACATTACAAACAGCTAGCAGCAAAGTAGATTGGTCACGAAAGTCAGAAAAGCAATCAAATTAATCGTTTACCTTTGATATTCGTATGTTTGCACTCACGAGACTCCCAGTTACACAACAAATGTTTTGTTTTGTTTGATAAAGATTCTCTTTATATCCAAAAACCTCCATTTGGTTGGTGCGTTTTGTTCAGAAATCCACAGGCTCGTGCGGTCACGAAGGGCAGACGAAAATTCCAAATAGTACCCGTAAAGTTCGTAGAAACATGTCAAACGTTTTTTAGAATCAATCGTCAGGTTGTTTTTACAATAAATAATCGATAATATTTCAACCGGACGGTAGCCTTTTCAATAGAAAAGAGAAAGAAAAGGTCTCGCTCCAGGCGCGGGCGCATGCACACATTTGAGGACACTTACGCGGTGTGATCATTCTCTCCCATTTTTTCAGAATAAAAGCCTGAAACTATGTCTAAAGACTGTTCACACCTTGTGGAAGACATAGGGAAATAAATCTGGTTGATATCCCTTTAAATGGAGGATAAGCTTGCAATGGAAACGTGTAGTTTCAGAAAAACAGCACTTCCTGGATGGATTTTCCTCAGGTTTTCGCCTGCAATATCAGTTCTGCTATACTCAGACAATATTTTGATAGTTTTGGAAACTTTAGAGTGTTTTCTATCCGAATCTGCCAATTATATGCATATTCTATTTTCTGTGCCTGAGAAATAGACAGTTTACTTTGGGCATGTTTTCATCCAAACATCAAAATACTGCCCCCTCAAGAGCCTCAAGAGGTTTTAAATTAGACATGAAAATTGGGATACTGTTCTGTACAGGCATAAGTGTATAGTTGCTAATGATTGATCCACTAAAATAGCATCAAAGATGGTGAATCCGCGTCACATCAACATGTGACCTACGTGACCCCTTATCGCTATAATATCTTGCGCTCTCTCTTTGGTAAAGCCAACAGTGATTGCTAGGAAGGTAGACTGATTATACTTTATATCCTTGCAGAAAAGTCCCCCCCTCCATCTCAGTGCCAAGGACCATAAAAAAGTCCAAAGATCAAACTGCAAGCACTGTAACAAAAACAGCAGACTTGGGAGGGTTTGCTGTACAAACTACCAAGAACACGCACCAGACCGACCTTCCCACATAGGGTAGGATTTTGGTTTCTTTTTCTATTGTATCTTAAATGTGTTATTCTTTGTCATTTGATCTAATATAATGATAAACCCATTGTCATGTTTCGTTTTAATTGTGATAAAGATTATATTTATGATATTTCCTTATCTACTGAAGTTTTTTTTCATAGCTTCAACAATGTCACCTGTCATTGTTTTTAGTTCTGCATTTAGAATTTTGTGTATGTGTATTTCATTTCAATGTATATTCAAAGCTTGGTAGTAGATTTTCAGTTTTAAGTTAAGCATATTTGACATGTGACCGTCGAATTTGCCATTTTGTACAATTCAACGTGGATATGGATAAATAAGTTCAATCTTTGGTGGCCTCAACTGTCATATGGAATATTTTGTAAGGAGTCAATTTATGTTCATGCAGGATTAAGGATGGCAACTTTCGAAATGAAGAGCATTCTGAAGGTGTCGAGTAAGTATTTGTCCCCTTTCCTTACTGAGATATCTATATACATACAGTGGGGAGAACAAGTATTTGATACACTGCCGATTTTTAAGGTTTTCCTACTTACAAAGCATGTAGAGGTCTGTAATTTTTAATCATAGGGGCACTTCAACTGTGAGACGGAATCTAAAACAAAAATCCTGAAAATCATATTATGTATTTATTATTATTATTATTATTATTATTATTATTATTATCATCATATTATTTTAAGTAATTCATTTGGATTTTATTGCATGACATAAGTATTTGATCACCTACTAACCAGAAAGAATTCCGGCTCTCACAGACCTGTTAGTTTTTGTTTAAGAAGCCCTCCTGTTCTCCACTCATTACCTGTATTAACTGCACCTGTTTGAACTCGTTACCTGTATAAAAGACACCTGTCCACAAACTCGAGTGGAGTTTAGACCAAAAAGCTCTATTTGTGTCTCATCAAACCACATGACCTTCTCCCATTCCTCCTCTGGATCATCCAGATGGTCATTGGCAAACTCCAGACGGGCCTGGACATGCTCTGGCTTGAGCAGGGGGACCTTGCGTGCGCTGCAGGATTTTAATCCATGATGGCGTAGTGTGTTACTAATGGTTTTCTTAAAGACTGTGGTCCCAACTCTCTTCAGGTCATTTACCAGGTCCTGCTGTGTAGTTCTTGGCTGATCCCTCACCTTCTTCATGATCATTGATGCCCCACGAGGTGAGATCTTGCATGGAGACCGAGAGTGATTGACCATCATCTTGAACTTTCTAATAATTGCGCCAACAGTTGTTGCCTTCTCACCAAGCTGCTTGACTATTGTCCTGTAGCCCATCCCAGCCTTGTGCAGGTCTACAATTTGATTGACTGATGTCCTTACACAGCTGTCTGGTCTTGGCCATTGTGGAGAGGTTGGAGTCTGTTTGATTGAGTGTGTGGACAGGTGTCTTTTATACAGGTAACGAGTTCAAACGGGTGCAGTTAATACAGGTAATGAGAACAGGAGGGCTTCTTAACGAAAAACTAACAGGTCTGTGAGAGCCGGAATTCTTACTGGTTGGTAGGTGATCAAATACTTATTTCATGCAATAAAATGCAAATTAATTACTTTAAAAAATCATACAATGTGATTTTCAGGATTTTTGTTTTAGATTCCGTCTCTCACAGTTGAAGTGTACCTATGATAACAATTACAGACCTCTACATGCTTTGTAAGTAGGAAAACCTGCAAAATCGGCAGTGTATCAAATACTTGTTCTCCCCACTGTATGTGTATACACACGTGTGTTTATATATGTACATATATATATATATATATATATACACATGTATATACTACCGTTCAAAAGTTTGTGGTCACTTAGAATGTCCTTGTTTTTGAAAGAAGAGGATTTTTTTTGGTCCATTCAAGTAACATCAAATTGATCAGAAAACCAGTGTAGACATTGTTAATGTTGTAAATGACTATTGTAGCTGGAAACGGCAGATGTTTTATGGAATATCTACATAGGCCCATTATCAGCAACCATTACTCCTGTGTTCCAATGGCACGTTGTGTTAGCTAATCCAAGTTTTTCATTTTAAAAGGCTAATTGATTATTAGAAAACCCCTTTGTAAGGATGTTAGCACAGCTGAAAACTGTTGTCCTGATTAAAGAAGCAATAAAACGGTCACTCTTTAGACTAGTTGAGTATCTAGATCATCAGCATTTGTGGGTTCGATTACAGGGTCAAAATGGCCAGAGACAAAGACCTTTGTTCTGAAAATCTAATTCTTGTTCTGAGAAACCAAAGGCTATTCCATGTGAGAAATTGCCAAGAAACTGAAGATCTTGTACAATGCTGTGTACTGCTCCCTTCACATAACAGAACAAACTTGCTCCAACCAGAATAGAAAGAGGAGTAGGAGGCCCGGTGCACAACTGAGCAAAAGGACAAGTACATTAGTGTCTAGTTTGAGAAACAGACACCTCGCAAGTCCTCAACTGGCAGCTTCATTAAATAGTACCCGCAAAACACCAGTCTCGACGTCAACAGTGAAGAGGCGACTCCGGGATGCTGGCCTTCTAGGCTGACTTGCAAAGAAAAAAACATCCCAGACTGTCTGATTAAAAATAAAAGTTTAAGATAGGCAAAAGAACACAGACACTGGACTGAGGAAGATTGGAAAAAAGTGTTCTGCCTAGAAGGCCAGCCACTTCCCTGTTGACGTTGAGACTGGTGTTTTGAGGGTACTATTTAATGAAGCTGCCAGTTGAGCAGTGTTGCCAACTAATTTTCAGGGTAAATTGCTAGAGGCAGGTTGACTTGTTGCTTAAAGTTGCTAAATGACGTTGATGTCATTACGTAGAATACACAATAACGTTACTCAAATATGATTTGACATTTGTTCAGGTACAGACTCCCACTCTTTTCTGTACAATTTTGATTGAGACATATTGATTGTTGTAAGTTCTGTTCAAGATCAAACATTCGTGACCAACTATATTCATTGGGTTTGGCTCATCGAACCGTACCTCTGCTGCTGTCAGCAAACAATGATTTGCAATTTGCTGAAATTGCTGGTCTGCTGCTGCCTGTGCATGAGCTGAGCACCTGCTGCTGACGTCACTCACAATGCACTTTTGCAGCATGGCACGTGTTACTGAGTGTGACAGAGAAAATAGTTTTTGTGTCATTTAGAAGGAAAATGCGTGCATTTTAGCATTTGAGTCACTTTTCAAAAGTTGCTAAAAGTTCAAAATCCATTTTTAAAAGTAGCTAAATTTGTTGCTATGGTGCTGTTTGAAAAAAAAGTTGCCAGGGTAGTCTGAAAAGTTGCTAAATCTAGCAACAAAATTGTTAAATTGGCAACGATTTTCATCTGGAGAAGGGGACCAAAACGCAGCGTGGTAAATGTTCGTCATACTTTTAATTAAAACTGAACACTACACAAAACGAAACAGTTCTGTGTGGGAAAACAATCACCCACAACCAAAATGGGGAAAACAGGCTACCTAAGTATGATTCTCAATCAGAGACAACGATTGACAGCTGCCTCTGATTGAAAACCATACCAGGCCAAACACAGAAATACAACATAGAAAAAAGAACAGACTACCCACCCCAACTCACGCCCTGACCAAACTAACACAAAGACATAATAAAGGAACTAAGGTCAGAACGTGACATCATTTGAGGATGTGTGTGTGTGTATGTGTATATATATATATTTTTTTATGTGACTTTTTTAGTTGACCACAAATCAAGTAATCGTTATTTAGAACTATTTTGAATTGCCTGTCATCCTATTAAACATGACTACATTGGTAGTTATTTATTGTTGTAATATGAATCTAGAATTGATTCCAAACTGGTATTCAGTCTTTATCAGAACACATCACAACCGTCCAATAGTGAGGCAATCATTAAAAACAAGCATAGATCAATGCATTTTAGAACACTACTATCTATCTACTACTTTCTGTGTACTATATAGCACTGCCAGTGTAGGGAAGACCAGAGACTTTTACTCTAAATAACTAGGTCAATTTGACTCCTAATCATTCATACCATTCACAGGTCTGTACATAAAACGGTCGGTTCACAATGTTTTAATCCGAAAATGTTTTAATGCCAGGGGCACTTGAAATTAACTCTGAAATGTATCTGTGTGTCCCCACCCCTCTAATCTCATTTTATCACTGTTTCACCTCCAGAGCTGAAGTTGGAGAGCTCTACCCAGAGTCACTCCATCGGGGCGGTGCGATGGAACCTTCCTGAAGAAGACCTCCAGGCCCACAGCTCAGCCCCTACCAGCCCCTCCAAGAGCTGCGCCCCCTCCACATGCCGCTTACGGGTAAGTTACACACAAACCTCCATCCACTCACAGCATCACATTTGATTTGTTTATTTAACCAGGCAAGTCAGTTAAGAACAAATTCTTATTTACAATGACGGCCTACCCCGGACTACGCTGGGACAATTGAGCGCTGCCCTATGGGACTCCCAATCACAGCCGGTTGTGATACAGCCTGGATTCGAACCAGGGTGTCTGTAGTGATGCCTCCAGCACTGAGACGCAGTGCCTTAGACCACTGCGCCACTCGGGAGCATCCAGTCTATTTAAAAGTCGTTCTATTCATTTGTGTACTCTTCTACCTGTATGTGCTTGTTTGTACTGGTTTTCTACATTTGCCTGCTCATCCTGTATATATGTGTCTCTTGTAGCAACATCGTCGTCAAAACGGCCTGAAGAACCTGCGCAGCCTGCAGGAGTGTGTCCGCTTCATCAACCACTGGAAGGAGCAGGTGGCCGAAGTCTGTAAGGTAAGTAGACCCCTGAGAGGGAAAGAGAGCGAGAAAGAGATTGGGGGACAGGGGAGACATACATTTATAGAAAGAACAAGGGGAGAGGGATGTGGTAAGAGGATGAGGAAACAAAAGCCCCGACAGACCAGGGATGCATATTGATTTCCAACGTTGGTACGATAGTTTTAGCGATATTTTTGGCGATTGTATTAACGATACTATTAGCGGTAGTATTAATTTGACCCATATTTTGTATTGCAAAATGCCTCTGGAATTATGGATTGTGAGGGAAAAGGACAAGTAAATGCACAGGGAAGTTTGATGTGCGATGAAGGAGAAACAGTAGGCCTGGTTTAGTGGGGATGGCGTCAATCATTGGGGAACTATGAGACAGGTGTTTAATGAAGCCTAGATAGTGAATAAGGCCTGTCTGTCGGTCAGGGATTGTTCACAAAAATGATGCAACATTTAATTTAGTGACTTTACAGAGAAAGGAATAAAAAATATATATATATATATATATATATATATATATATATATATATAAGGGGTTTGTTGTCCCCAAGGGGACTTTAGAATTGTCTCTTGAGTAAAACAGGGTGAAATGACCCATTTGGGTTGATCACCATGTTATTATAGCTTGAACACCTGGGTCGACACCTGGGTTGACTGTCCTCTAGTTAGTCAACATGTTGACATTTGGACCGTTTAATACTTAGAAGAAAAAGTATTGATTCTCATAACCAAATTGTTCTTAGCGGGACAAACTTAGCTTGTTTATTACCTTTACATTTGACATGTTAGTCATTTAGCAGACACACTTATCCAGAGTGACTTACAGTTAGTGCATTAATCTTAAGATAGCTAGGTGGGACAACCACATATCACAGGGATATAAAATAAATTATTCCTCAATAAAGTAGCTATCAGCAAAGTCCGAGCTAGAAGGGGAAGGGAGGAAGTCAAGTGCAAGTGTTGGTTCACCGATATTGGATACGCGTTGCTAAGCAAGACAGATGACAGTTAAATGAGGTGATGGGTAAAGAGGGTACTGATACAGGGGTTCTTATCAGCCTTTACAGCTCTGTTAACCCATCCCAATGCCCCGTGGGGCTGAGCTGGAACAAACAGGTTATAGTCAAACTATGTAACTTAGGCAGATACCCCTCCAGGGTGGGAGAGGAGGTTACAGGATTACATGGAGAGTGGATTTTTACAATTGGGCCAGGTGGGGGTTGGAGGTAAGGCGCGGTCGGGAGTGCTGAGCTGGCCTCTGGCGTATAACTGCCAGGTGGGAACAGGGTTACTTAAACGAAAAACACACTCAACCATCCCATTTTGCATTTATTTGATCTAGTTTTGCAACGCATGGCTAGATGTTCGCCTTGTGCCTATTTTCTTTGTGAATCAAGCTACATTACACGCACAATCACATGCTGTACTATCAATGGACAACACAGTATTGCTACGACAATAGTGAGATGGTTGACATGACATAGCTATACATGCTATTGAGAATGTACAGCATGATATTGACCTTGTTGCTGTTTTGTGTTGTTGCAGAGTGGCAGTGATGCAAGGGAAGGCACCAGTAAAGGAGAGACCCCTGAGGAACTGAAAGACCCAAGAACAGAACGCAGTCTGGAGGAGAGCAGGAAACTCATTCTCCTGTGGGCCAATGAGCTCACAAGTGTCGACAAGGAGTTGAAGAAAAGCCCCTGGGTGCAGGAGAGAAGTGGGAAGGTGGAGGAGGAGGAAGAAAACAGGGATGGAGAGGAGGATCCTAACGAGGAAGTGCAGCAGAGGATCATGGAATGGGCCAAGGAGCTGCAGAGCGCCTCAGAGGTGAGAGATCAGGGGTCAAGGATACAAATGTATATAAAGAGTTAAAGGAACACCACTGAGAAAAGAAATGGAGGAAATACGTGTTCCCTAATGATAGTCATTTCTATAAACTAAACAGCCTTGGGCCAGGTGGGGGTTGGAGGTAAGGCTGGGTCGGGAGTGCTGAGCTTGCCTCTGGCGTATGACTGCCAGGTGGGAACAAATCTGCTATTTGCAGATTTTCTAGCAAAAACTGAACACTTATCATAAGGGGTAAAATATCAAAAAAAGTGTCATTTATGTTTTACATTTATTTCACCAGGCAAGTCAGTTAAGAACAAATTCTTATTTACAATGACGGCCTACATCGAACCAGGATGTCTGTAGTCATGCCTCTTGCACTGAAATGTAGTGCCTTAGACCGCTGCACCACTCGGGAGCCCAATAGGAGACCCATAGAGATGACTTGGTAGTAACGTCCACGTGTCTGTGTCTACACAGAGCTGTGGGGTGCAAAGCGATGAGCTCGGCAAGGTTCTGCGTCTGCTGGGCCTGAGGAAGAAGAGACTGGTCAACCTCCTGCCCTTACTGGAGTTCATTACCTGGTCACTGCTAAAGGAGGACTGCAAGGTGAGCTCCAGACACCGACGCACGCAGGCGCACAAACAACAAAAAAGAAGGGGAGAAAAAAGAGGTCAACATTATATATTGGAGAACTAGTTTAATAGTTTATTCATTGAATAGTTTATTAGTGGTCTTCTCATTAAACATAATGTTATGTTATGTTTACAGCGTTTTATTTTCTGAAGTCGTACCCTCACCTGAATCCATTATAATTAGTTAGCAATGTTCCCTCTTAAACATTCACGTTTCTGTTGATTGAGGATCAGCAATACAATTATATAGTCTATACATGCTCAAATATGCATGCCTCCACCAGGTTAAAAACCTAGGTGTTATTTTAGATTCTGTACTAAATTTCGAGTCACACATTAGGAATGTGACCAAAATAGGTTTTTACCACCTGAAGTACATTGCCAAGGTGTGGCCTTTTCTCTCTCAGGCTGAGACAGAGAGACTCATCCATGCTTTTATTACAAGCAGGCTTAAATACTGTGATGCTCTCCTGTCTGATCTACCCAAGAAAGCCATTGGTCAACTACAAAACATACAGAATGCTGCAGCATGGGTACTGACCAAGACCAGACAGAGAGCACACATTACACTGGTTTTAAAATCTCTGACTGGCTGTCTGTGAGTTTTTAGAATTAATTTTACAATTATTCTATTGGTTTTTAAATCAATCTACGATTGTGCACCCCAATACATGTCAGACATGCTTTTAAGTTATGTACCCAGTAGGTCCCTCAGGTCCTCTGGCACTGGCCTTTTAACTATCCCAAAGCCTAGAACCAAGGGTATCAGACCTCAGGATAAGACCCAGATGCAGACAGTTCGAAGTAACACAGGTTTATTACAAAAACAGGGGGCAGACAAACAGGTCAAGGGAAGGTAGAGGTCATTAATCTAGAGCAGTGTCACAAGGTACAGAACGGCAGGCAGGCTCAGGGTCAGGGCAGGCAGAGGTCATTAATCCAGGGCAGTGTCACAATGTACAGAACGGCAGGCAGGGTCAGGGCAGGCAGAGGTCATTAATCCAGGGCAGTGTCACAATGTACAGAACGGCAGGCAGGCTCAGGGTCAGGGCAGGCAGAGGTCATTAATCCAGGGCAGTGTCACAATGTACAGAACGGCAGGCAGGCTCAGGGTCAGGGCAGGCAGAGGTCATTAATCCAGGGCAGTGTCACAATGTACAGAACGTCAGGCAGGATCAGGGTCAGGGCAGGCAGAGGTCATTAATCCAGGGCAGTGTCACAATGTACAGAACGGCAGGCAGGCTCAGGGTCAGGGCAGGCAGAGGCCATTAATCCAGGGCAGTGTCACAATGTACAGAACGGCAGGCAGGCTCAGGGTCAGGGCAGGCAAAATGGTCAAAACTGGGAAAACAAGAAAATGGGGTAAGGTCAAACACTGGTAGGTTTGACGAGACAAGACGAACTGGCAGCAGACAAACAGAAGGCAGGTATAATACACATGGGATAATGGGGCAAATGGGCGACGCCTGGAGGGAGTTGGAAACAAGCACAAAAACAGGTGAAAAATCAGGGTGTGACAGAGGTATGGAGAGGCAGCCTTTAGTTATTATGCCTCCAGCCTCTGGAATAGTCTGCCAGAGAACCCGAGGGGGGCTGGAACTGTGGACAAAGTTAAGAGATCTTAAGACAAAAAAAAACTAAATGACAAATGGAACAACTAAAAACCACATCCTAAGGAAAAGCAAAGCTAAAAATGTTCGTGTCATAAATATTTCCGCTTTTATTTTCATTGTTTATTTATTTTTTTCGGATAAAGACATTCCATGTCTGAAATGCGCTGTATAAATAAAGCTTGGTTTGATTTCTACCCACCTACTTACCTAAAGTGTTATGAAAGCAGCTTACATAACCAGTGATATACCGCTCCACTAATAAAGCTGTAAAATCATAACTGGGTGGGCTACAGAGTGTTAGAGGTGTGCAAATGGTGACAAGGTTTGTGGTGGAAGCATGACACAGATCAATGCTCCACCAGAATCTGTAGGGCTTATCACATAGAACTGATTAGCTACCTACCTGGTCCACAGGAAATCTAGGACTCAACCAATCATAATCTATTTAATCTATGTTTCTGTTTCATAATATTTGCTCAAGGTACTATTTCTTTATTCATAATGGTAGGGAAATGAGGAGCAAAAGTAAAGTTCTTTGGCAAGATCATGATGGATTAGATAAGAGGTACTTTTTTAAATGACATTTAAACCACCATATCAAAGTGTTTGTTTTTTTTCCAATTAAATATCAAATCAAATTTTATTTGTCACATACACATGGTTAGCAGATGTTAGTGCGAGTGTAGCGAAATGCTTGTGATAATCTAGTAATAATATTGGGATATGTTACAATACAAAACATTTTAAATGAACATCACAAGACAGCCATCCCAAAACCAAACTCCATACAGCCCTATCTGTCTCATCACCCATACAGTGAATGATTTGACCGTTGTCTTGTCTAAACTTCACGTCCGTCGGACCTTCGCCTTGTTGTGATAAGGCCCCAGGTCATTTGATATAGTGCACTAAAACATAATGTCGAGAGAACTGCCAGTCTAGCATGTCATTTACGTCCTACTTCTCCTCTGTATCAGCATAGTGTATTCTGTTGGTGTGATCTGCCTTGTTGGTCAGGGTTGACCGGAACATGTATACATTTTAATCTGTTGATCTGGTCTGTGCCACTTTGATCAGTACATTTCAAGTCACAGTAAAAAGGTGAAAATGAAACTCTTAATGCCAATTGTGTTCCTGTGTTCCTATTTTCAGGGTGTTATTGCTCATCTGTGGCTGTCAGCCAAGCAGCGCACCTGGAAGGCAGGCACTGCAAGATACATCCCTAACTCGGTGTGGAACTGGATGGTCAGTGCATCAGGTAACTATCCTCCTATTTGGAAATGTACTTTAATTTAACATATTAATAAAAAAAATAATAAAAAGCACTGAAAATAAGAATGAATAGAATATTCAATATAAAGCATTTTCCAAACATTTTGCCCAAACCTTGAACTACAGCTTACATAATGGTAATAGCTACTAGCATAGAAAAGTAGAATAGAAAACAGATGACGATGTCATTTAAAATTATGAAAGTAAAAAATTGTGCGGCACATTTCAGAAAGCTACCAACTCAACCAACTCTCTCCCCCCTCCTCCCTAAAGCTGACGTGACCCTTGACCCCATGACCAACCACTCATGGCTTCAGCTCTCCGACGACCACCGAAAGGTCCAGGAGGGCATATCCGAGTCCAACCTGCCCTTTAGTCCCCAGCGCTTTGACGCCTGGCCTGGCGTGTTGGGCTGGGAGGGATACGCCTCTGGACGCCACTACTGGGAGGTCGAAATAGCCAACAACGGCTACTGGCGGGTGGGCCTGACCACGGCGGGCGCCAAACGCCACGGCCGCTTCCCCATGAGCCCCCAGGTGGGCTATTGGACCCTGTGGCGCAGCACCCACCAATTCTACGCCTGCACCAAGCCTGAGACGCCTCTGCCCCTGGGTCTGGTGGCCCACCGGATGGGGATCTATCTGGACTATGAGGAAGGACAGATTTCCTTCTACAACGCGGAGACCAAGTCACACATCTATACATTTACAGACACCTTCAAGGAGAAGCTGTACCCAGTGTTTTCCCCTCTGGACGGGCGCACACTCATCACCGTCATCTCGCCGCATAAGGTCTCTACATTTTGAAGACATCAGGTTCCTTTGGTTTGTAGGTTCTCCCCAAACATCAGCTCTGTTAGCTTATTTTCCTTTGACTTTCAATCACTGTCTGATTTGGACATGGAAAACCAAGTGTGTCATCATGTGCGTCTAGGTGCACGTGTGTGTGTGTGTGTGTGTGTGTGTGTGTAATGAGCAGCTTGCTCCAGTAACATTCTGTCTGAACTGCACCGTCTGCAGAAACTTACTTCAACAACTTTCTCCCTCCACGGTTTTCTCCTAAATTATTACTTTCCTTCCTCTCTCTCGCTCTCTCTCACTCACTCTCTCTCTGTCAGCATCAAACTAACTGCCCGTCCAATCAATAACATGAATTAATCAAGGAAGTGTCAAGAAGAAGAGAAAACAATAGGAGAAGCAGTTGACACTGACCATCACAGACTTGGGTTGCGCATGGGCCCCGTTCCCACATCAATCCCTAGCCTTGGCCTAGACACTTCTGGACGGCCCCTTATAGATCTGAAATAACTGAATGGATAGAATCAAAAAGGAAGGAACTTCACACTCTAATAAAAAAGTGTCTGTTAACATGGACATTTGACAAGTTAGATTTAAACATCAAATGTTTGAACAGCCCCACATTTTTATAACCTGTTTGTAAAATACTGTATGTATATAAATTGCATTATGACACTAAAACAGCTAGCTAAATGGAAAATGTACAATGAGGAGAACTAGTTGTTTTAAATCCAGTGGTGTGAAGTACTTAAGTAAATATACTTTAAAGTATTACTTAAGTTGTTTTTTGGGGTATCTGTACTTTACTTTGCTATTTATTTTTGTTGACATTTACTTTTACTTCACTACGTTCATAAATAAAATACTATATTTTTTACTCCAGACATTTTCCCTGACACCCAAAAGTACTCGTTACATTTTGACAGGAATATGGTCCAATTCACACACTTATCAAAAGAACATCCCTGGTCATCCCTACTGCCTCTGATCTGGTGGACTCACTAAGCACAAATGCTTCATTTGTAAATGAATGTCTGAGTGTTGGAGTGTGCCCCCGGCTATCCGTAAATAAAAAATTTAATAAAAATTGTGCTGTCTGATTTGCATAATATAAGGAATTTTAAATTATTAATACTTCAACTTTTCATAGTTAAGTATATTTTAGCAATTCCATGTACTTTTGATACTTAAGTATATTTTAAACCAAATAATTTCAGACTTTAACTCAAGTACTATTTTACTGGGTAACTTTTACCTGAGTCATTTTCTATTAAGGTATCTTTACTTTTACTCAAGTATGACATTTGAGTACTTTTTCCACCACTGTTTAAATCAACCTATATATTACTGTGTATCTGTTTAAATCAACCTATATATTACTGTGTATCTACCTATATAAATATGTATTTCTATATTTATTAACTTTATAATGCACTGGCATAATCTGTAAATACAAAATTGTCACCAAGTACGAATATTTTTGTCTACAAAACATGGATTTATTTGTGTGCATCACATTTCCTCTCTGACTCAAGTAGGGCAGACCCTAATTAGTCGACTGGTCGATTGTTTAGTCATTAGGCTGTTGGTAAACCAAGATTGTTTTAGTCTAGCAGTAACAAATATATTTTTATTTGCGCCCATCTCAGTGAACTAATCCATTGGTTCTCAAACCTGGTCCTGGGACCCAAAGGGGGGCACATTTTTGTTTTTGCCCTAACACTACACAGCTTATTCAAATGATCAACTCAAAAGGCTTTGATGATTTGATTCAGGTGTGTAGGGCTAGGGCAAAAACTAAAATGTGCCCCCTTTTGGGTCCCAGGACCAGGATTGAGAACCACTGATTAATCCATTGCGGAGGCCTAGACTAAAAACCAATTTATGCTTGATCCGAAAATGTGTTCGGAGGCTCCATATGGAGGGTGTGATGCAATTGCGGAGCCTCCAGAGGCAGACATAGGCCACATCGAGCTCCGTGCCACATCGGCACATTTTGCAACAATGCGGAGGGCTCTGTATAGGGCGGTACATCCTGTAGAAAACAAACTCACTTCCTTGACGACAGCTCGGCACTGCTCCGCAAAGCTCAAGAAGTATGAATGAATGCCCTGACTTCTGTTGAGGCCGTATCACCCACCGTAAGTGCTGCATGGCCAATGCAGACCTCGATTGACCATGCCCAGATGCACAATGGACTTCTCTTTCCAGAATGCGCTTTCTCCCGCCAACTTAATTGTGTAAATTGTTTGCGTTTGATTGTAAGTGTATATCAATGACTCATTACATAGAAATTCCTATAATTTCCTGGGAATTTGTTAATGTATTCAATATTATTATTCCAGTCTTCCCGTTTTCATTGTCGGAGTAAGGATGCACATGCATAGAAGTAGGCTTATAGGCTTCCTGGCCTGCGCGCAAATGTATGCATATGAAACCGAGGTAAAGACAGTTTAAGTTGGATATTCGCGCTTTCAAACCACTTGAACCACAGACTCCTAATAAGTGTCATGATGTTGGAAAAATTGCGCACAACATTGCACGTCTTATTTTCACGATTTGGACATAAATTCGCTTTCCAAAGCTAATAAACGTGGAAATGTGAGCAGCATTTTGTATTCCTAGTTGAATTAGTTAGGGAGCATAAACAAAGTACAACTTTTTTACATTCAAATGTCAATAGCTCCTTGATCATGTGACCTACTGACTTCAAACAAGGTCCAGAATGTCCACTAACTACCCTTCTATATTGCACAACCTTTAGTTTGTTAATTTCCATCTCACAAGATTTTACATGAATTTTTCAAAATGTAAAGTTTCAATAGCTCCTTGGTCGTGTGACCTAGTGACTTCAAACAGGTCCAGAATGTCCACTGAGTGGGCTTACATATTGCACACCCTTTAGTTTGTCCATTTTCATCTCACATGGTGTTACATGAATTTCAATGGTCACCCCCAAAGCCAATTCCTACTTTGGCCGCCTTTCCTTCCAGTTCTCTGCTGCCAGTGACTGGAACGAATTGCAGAAATCACTGAAGCTGGAGACTCATATCTCCCTCACTATCTTTAAGCATCAGCAATCAGAGCAGAGCAGAGCACCTGTACGTAGCCCATCTGTAAATAGCCCATCCAACTACCTCATCCACATATTGTTATTTATTTTATTTATATATATTTTTTTCTCCTTTGCACCACAGTATCTCTACTTGCACATTCATCTTCTGCACACCTCACTCCAGTGTTTATTTGCGAAATTGTAATTATTTCACCACTACGGCCTATTTATTGCCTTACCTCCTTAATCTTACTTCATTTGCACACACTGTATATAGACTTTTCTATTGTGTTATTGACTGTACGTTTGTTTACTCCATGTGTAACTCTGTGTTGTTGTTTGTGTCACACTGCTTTGCTTTATCTTGGCCAGGTCACAGTTGTAAATGAGAACTTGTTCTCAACTGGCTCACCTGGTTGAATAAAGGTTAAAATAAAAAATACTGTATATGGGAATGTCTTATGTCTGTCCTACATGTAGTGTTGGTACATGGAATATTCCTCAACTGCATATATCATAAATTGCTATTGCAAATAGAAGTATTATATTCAACTGACATTTTCAGATATTATTTTGACAAACACTTTGGTGCTTACAATTCATTCTCTATTATCATAGATTTGGTGGGCACTGTCATCTGTGATCTTTGTGATAGCACGTACTGATGAAACTGTCACTTAATATTTTTTTCTTAAAGTCTACAAACTATACATTTATTCACTCTGTGATATTGTTAGATCCAAAATGCTACTTTTATTATTGTCCTGTAAATGGTTTAGTGCTTATAATTTAGGCTGTGTGTAGAATGGGGCATAAAGGACATTACCTCTACTAATAAATTACTACTAGATTATAAGGAATATAAGGAAAACAGCATACAAATTTGGCTTGTGTATTAATTTGCCTATAACTAATCAGAATTCCATTATGTTTACATAAAAAAGAGAATACTTCAAAATGAGAAGATCCTTCCATGGAAAAGATGACTGGGTGGACATAAAGTGGAAAGGAGGGTAAATAACTCCCACCATGCAGCAGGACACCTTCAGCTGCGGGGTCTTTGTAATGCAAGTTTGATAGTTATATTTTCAATAATGAATGGTGTCATGACATTGGCCTGTTGGGGGAGGTTTATGACCCCCATAAATACCTTTCCCTTTTCTCTCTCTACTTTATAGAGTTGACTCTTGGAAAACCTTTGTTAACATAGAGTCTGGTAACATCAAAAGGTGGGAAATGGAACCATATTTCGGTAATCCAACCAGTTGAAAACATGCATTGGTACTAAATTAATATGATGTCAGATCAGTTGTTGTCTGAGACATTACTACTAATGATGGTATGACATAAATTGTATCTTGGAAAGTCTACACATTCTAGTTATCAGATTCATATGGAATTGTTGTGCAGTTTAAATGTAATTTTAGCTTCTAAAATGAGATAATTGGTTTGTCATAGAGTAAACTCTGCTCACTCAGAGGCCCCGCCCAAGTGAACAGACATCGGTTGTAAACTATGAAACACGCCCTTCTCTTCACCACTATATAAACCCGTTGACGGAAATTCAATATTCTGTTCCAAGGACGTGGGGACTTGCCGTCCCTGCGTTAAAAGGGCAAGATCACCTACAGAACTAAGCCAACCTCAGCGTGAGCTCTGGTTGAACGACAAGAACCTAAAGAATTTAGAATCAAATTTCAATATGAAGATGCCGATCAACACGCCGAAAGGATGAATTTCGACTATACCAGCCAGAATATAGCATGAGCTTAAAGTATGGCAACTTGGTAGGAACTTTGAACTCTTATTCACTAAAGAAGTGATACCTTCTAGCCGATTGAGTTAGCCGCAAAAACTGTAAACATGGGCTAGGAAAGGACGGACAACGTATCCAGTCTAACACACAACAACGATACTATAATATATCCAGTTTACCACCAGAGACATTCTTCAGGGGACAAGGAAGATCTCTGTTGAGCAACACGGCCTTCCATCTACGACCAACCTATTGAAGCCGCAGCTCAGAGTAAATATCCCTTGCATTTTTTTTCTCCAAATGGGTAGTTATTTAGAATGCATAAGATTCTCTATTTACGATAGCATAGCTTCTCCCTTTGTTACTCAGTCTTCCCGCTCTTTCATTCAAAACCCAAAACCCTTTCTTTGTGTAACCAGCCATCATACAGTGCCTTGCGAAAGTATTCGGCCCCCTTGAACTTTGCGACCTTTTGCCACATTTCAGGCTTCAAACATAAAGATATAAAACTGTATTTTTTTGTGAAGAATCAACAACAAGTGGGACACAATCATGAAGTGGAATGACATTTATTGGATATTTCAAACTTTTTTAACAAATCAAAAACGGAAAAATTGGGCGTGCAAAATTATTCAGCCCCTTTACTTTCAGTGCAGCAAACTCTCTCCAGAAGTTCAGTGAGGATCTCTGAATGATCCAATGTTGACCTAAATGACTAATGATGATAAATACAATCCACCTGTGTGTAATCAAGTCTCTGTATAAATGCACCTGCACTGTAATAGTCTCAGAGGTCGGTTAAAAGCGCAGAGAGCATCATGAAGAACAAGGAACACACCAGGCAGGTCCGAGATACTGTTGTGAAGAAGTTTAAAGCCGGATTTGGATACAAAAAGATTTCCCAAGCTTTAAACATACCAAGGAGCACTGTGCAAGCGATAATATTGAAATGGAAGGAGTATCAGACCACTGCAAATCTACCAAGACCTGGCCGTCCCTCTAAACTTTCAGCTCATACAAGGAGAAGACTGATCAGAGATGCAGCCAAGAGGCCCATGATCACTCTGGATGAACTGCAGAGATCTACAGCTGAGGTGGGAGACTGTCCATAGGACAACAATCAGTCGTATATTGCACAAATCTGGCCTTTATGGAAGAGTGGCAAGAAGAAAGCCATTTCTTAAAGATATCCATAAAAAGTGTCGTTTAAAGTTTGCCACAAGCCACCTGGGAGACACACCAAACATGTGGAAGAAGGTGCTCTGGTCAGATGAAACCAAAATTGAACTTTTTGGCAACAATGCAAAACGTTATGTTTGGCGTAAAAGCAACACAGCTGAACACACCATCCCCACTGTCAAACATGGTGGTGGCAGCATCATGGTTTGGGCCTGCTTTTCTTCAGCAGGGACAGGGAAGATGGTTAAAATTGATGGGAAGATGGATGGAGCCAAATACAGGACCATTCTGGAAGAAAACCTGATGGAGTCTGCAAAAGACCTGAGACTGGGACGGAGATTTGTCTTCCAATAAGACAATGATCCAAAACATAAAGCAAAATCTACAATGGAATGGTTCAAAAATAAACATATCCAGGTGTTAGAATGGCCAAGTCAAAGTCCAGACCTGAATCCAATCGAGAATCTGTGGAAAGAACTGAAAACTGCTGTTCACAAATGCTCTCCATCCAACCTCACTGAGCTCGAGCTGTTTTGCAAGGAGGAATGGGAAAGAATTTCAGTCTCTCGATGTGCAAAACTGATAGAGACATACCCCAAGCGACTTACAGCTGTAATCGCAGCAAAAGGTGGCGCTACATAGTATTAACTTAAAGGGGCTGAATAATTTTGCACTGTTGGATCTGTTGGAAAAGATTAAAGGTCTACAATTTCTGTTTCATTTGTCAATATTAAATTTTTAGTCATTGATTTACTGGCCACCATTACTGTGGTTACATGTTCAGTATATGTATTGACCAGTCTACCTCACTAGCTCACTCTCCATCCCTGCTTTGGATAATTAATAGCATGACTCTCGTACTTTGCCCTTTTCCTTTATGGTTGATATTAACGACGAAAGGAGATATTATGTGTCTCTCTCCTATTGTGTACCACTGTTAAATACCGTGGAGAAAAAAAAAAAAAACAGGGGAAATAAGTACTTAGAACTACCAATTATTAAAGATAAATATTAAAGAAAAGGGGAAACACAACACTGGACTGAACCCCTTAATTGTCAAACTAATATTAATGTACAACAATATAGAAGATACATGACATTTTACTTGCTATATTGTATTTACCTTGCCACCAAGGCCTTTTTTGCCTTTACCTCCCTTCTCACCTCATTTGCTCACATTGTATATAGACTTGTTTATACTTTATTATTGACTGTATGTTTGTTTTACTCCATGTGTAACTCTGTGTTGTTGTATCTGTCGAACTGCTTTGCTTTATCTTGGCCAGGTCGCAATTGTAAATGAGAACTTGTTCTCAACTTGCCTACCTGGTTAAATAAAGGTAAAATAAATAAAATAAAAATAAACAAGAGGTTATGCAATATGGGTGTATATCCTCTGCATGCTTCTGGGGTGTGTAATTGACATGACCAAGGAGCTACTGCAAATTTGAAACTAATTTGAAACTAATGTCAGCGGACATTAGGTCACATGACCAATGAGCTATTGAAATTTTACATTTTGAAAAATGTATGTAAAACCATGTGAGATGAAAATGGAGGTGGGGGTGACCAGTGAAATTCATGTAACACCATGTGAGATGAAAATGGACAAACTAAAGGGTGTGCAATGTGTAGGCCCACTGAGTGGACATTCTGAACCTGGTTTGAAGTCATTAGGTGACATGACCAAGGAGCTATTGAAATTCGAAATGTAGAAATATTCATGTAAAACCATGTGAGATGAAAATGGACAAACTAAAGGGTATGCAATGTGTGTCTATGCCATCGGGTTAGCTACAACCTGTTTTGAAAGTGTCAGGAGTAATGGTTAAAAAGCTATTGAAATTTGAAATGTTTGATTTGTCACGATGTTGATGGTCCCTAACTGCTGTTGGTGGATGTAAGGAAAACTACAGGCAAATATCCAACCTAAAACTGTCTTTACCTTGGTGCATATAAATGTGTCCATTTGGGGGTCTGATTGTGTTTTTGATTGGCTTAATACACCACCGCTAATGACCTGTGGAGCTTCTCAAAGTAATGTTTTCTTCAGCTCAAACAGCAAGCAAACAAAGTCTATTTTTACATCCATTGAAAATTACAACAGTTCCTCAATGCATTAGAAAAACTTTCCAGCTATCTCCCTTTCCATAACAACTCAGCGTGAAAGGGAAACATGTCATGCCCTGATGACAGGAGCTCAAGCAGTAGAACGTTTGAGGTGAGGTTACTCAGCTCCGGTGAGCTCCTGCCAAAGTCAAGCACTGCTTCTTATCCCTTGTGCAAATAGCAATGTTTTTATTTTTTGGCTCTTTGCAGGCTATTTTTGCATATTTGGCAAAGGTTTATAATTTTTATTTAGAATTGGATAAAATGTTGATTAAACACATTGCAATGATTTTGAGATATGAAGACGTTATTATAAATTAAATTAAACTGTTTAATGAAAATGTGCATATAAAAACCATAACTGGCAAGCAGATTGGTAGAAATGGTCAAATAAATTGTCATTCCACATGAGAAAGTTGGCCGACTACACGCGTAGCCTACCACCGGCAACTTCTGGAGAGTAACATCAGAATCTGTGAAAGCCAGCATGAGAACAGTTAAGGTTTTTTCTTCTTTTTATCTATATCTCGTGGCGCACTCTCGATGCATTTGTCTTATTTCATCAAACCGTAAGCTTTAAGCATCAGACAAGCTCAATTAATAAAGTTGATTTTATTCAAACACATAGGGTGTGTCTATATACGGAAAAATACAAGTTTAAAAATGTTCAATAAATTGGTCGAAAGAACTTTCGGTTCAACAATATATTTTTTTAGTCAGGGACAGCCATAGACTCATGTATTTGTCCTTTCGCTTATCTTTATCCAACCATTTATTGACAGTTTATAGTGGTGATGGTCACGGTGCATACCAAGGTCACATTACATGTAGTTACAGTGCCTTGCGAAAGTATTCGGCCCCCTTAAACTTTGCGACCTTTTGCCACATTTCAGGCTTCAAACATAAAGATATAAAACTGTATTTTTTTGTGAAGAATCAACAACAAGTGGGACACAATCATGAAGTGGAACGACATTTATTGGATATTTCAAACTTTTTTAACAAATCAAAACTGAAAAATTGGGCGTGCAAAATTATTCAGCCCCTTTAAGTTAATACTTTGTAGCGCCACCTTTTGCTGCGATTACAGCTGTAAGTCGCTTGGGGTATGTCTATCAGTTTTGCACATCGAGAGACTGAATTTTTTTTCCCATTCCTCCTTGCAAAACAGCTCGAGCTCAGTGAGGTTGGATGGAGAGCATTTGTGAACAGCAGTTTTCAGTTCTTTCCACAGATTCTCGATTGGATTCAGGTCTGGACTTTGACTTGGCCATTCTAACACCTGGATATGTTTATTTTTGAACCATTCCATTGTAGATTTTGCTTTGTTTTGGATCATTGTCTTGTTGGAAGACAAATCTCCGTCCCAGTCTCAGGTCTTTTGCAGACTCCATCAGGTGTTCTTCCAGAATGGTCCTGTATTTGGCTCCATCCATCTTCCCATCAATTTTAACCATCTTCCCTGTCCCTGCTGAAGAAAAGCAGGCCCAAACCATGATGCTGCCACCACCATGTTTGACAGTGGGGATGGTGTGTTCAGCTGTGTTGCTTTTACGCCAAACATAACGTTTTGTATTGTTGCCAAAAAGTTCAATTTTGGTTTCATCTGACCAGAGCACCTTCTTCCACATGTTTGGTGTGTCTCCCAGGTGGCTTGTGGCAAACTTTAAACGACACTTTTTATGGATATCTTTAAGAAATGGCTTTCTTCTTGCCACTCTTCCATAAAGGCCAGATTTGTGCAATATACGACTGATTGTTGTCCTATGGACAGAGTCTCCCACCTCAGCTGTAGATCTCTGCAGTTCATCCAGAGTGATCATGGGCCTCTTGGCTGCATCTCTGATCAGTCTTCTCCTTGTATTTGCTGAAAGTTTAGAGGGACGGCCAGGTCTTGGTAGATTTGCAGTGGTCTGATACTCCTTCCATTTCAATATTATCGCTTGCACAGTGCTCCTTGGGATGTTTAAAGCTTGGGAAATCTTTTTGTATCCAAATCCGGCTTTAAACTTCTTCACAACAGTATCTCGGACCTGCCTGGTGTGTTCCTTGTTCTTCATGATGCTCTCTGCGCTTTTAACGGACCTCTGAGACTATCACAGTGCAGGTGCATTTATACGGAGACTTGATTACACACAGGTGGATTGTATTTATCATCATTAGTCATTTAGGTCAACATTGGATCATTCAGAGATCCTCACTGAACTTCTGGAGAGAGTTTGATGCACTGAAAGTAAAGGGGCTGAATAATTTTGCACGCCCAATTTTTCAGTTTTTGATTTGTTAAAAAAGTTTGAAATATCCAATAAATGTCATTCCACTTCATGATTGTGTCCCACTTGTTGTTGATTCTTCACAAAAAAATACAGTTTTATATCTTTATGTTTGAAGCCTGAAATGTGGCAAAAGGTCGCAAAGTTCAAGGGGGCCGAATACCTTCGCAAGGCACTGTATATATATATATATAATGTATTGATTCCTTCGGGAAGTATTCATACACCTTGACTTATTCCACATTTTGCTAGAGCTTGAATTCAAAATGGATTAAATAGAATTTCTCACCCATTTTTATTTTTATGAATTACAGAAATATCTCATTAACAAAAGTATTCACAACCCCTGAGTCAATACATGTTAGAATTACTTTGGCATCAATTACAGCTGTGAGTCTTTCTGGGTAAGTCTCTAAGAGCTTTGCACACCTAGATTGTACAATATTTACACATTATTCATTTGAAAATTCTTCAAACTCTGTCATGTTGGTTGTCGATCATTGTTAAACGGCAATTTTAGATTACTATAGATTGTTTAGCCGATTTAAATAAAAACTGGAACATTCAATGTCATCTTGGTAAGCAACGTTGGTGTATATTTAGCCTTGTGTTTTGGAGTATTGTGCTGATGAAAGGTGAATGTCTCCCTGTCTCTGTTGGAAAGCAGACTGAACCAGACAGCACAACCTGTGACACAGTGTGAAGGATTACCTGTCCCTTGCCCTCTTCTCCTTTGCTATCCTCCCAACTTTTTTTGGTGTCCTCTCCTATTCTCGTCCTCTATGAAATGGGACAGACACAGATATGTGCACCAGTGTTTAGTACCTTTTGAACAACCCTGTTCAACAAATTAGGTTATGCAAAAACAATTTTTGAAAGCCTTATCTTCTTTGACATATGTATTTGCCAAAAGTGTCTACTATCTAGACTATCTGACTGGACCCTATGCTTAGCCGTTCCAACCTCTTCCTTCTTACAGTCGACTCCCAATCACGGCCTGATGTGATACAGCCTCTTCTCTGCTGTTATGTTTGTGTATCACGTTTATCACATTTCTTCCCGTTTCTTTCCGGTTTTAGACTATTCCCATCACCGCGCATTATGTCAAATACTCTGGAGGTTGCCTTGTCTCTCAAACAGGAGATAGGTGTCAGCAAGCCACAGGCCAGCTTATTCTGAAGGTTCTACCTCGCACTATAGCCGTTTTACTATAGCTGTCCATTACAATAGATACAAAGCTATATTAATAGACAGCTATAGTAATTAACAACTACAACAACTACCTATAGGAAGGACATCAACGGATCTGAGTGGATACAATTACATTTTCAACATTGAGCAACCATACAATAGTAATCCACTGCCCCGCCTAACATGGCCGACCAATTAAATAAAAAATACATGTAAAAAACTATTGTCACATGCTTGCTGGGGGTCCAACATCCAGCAAAGATGTTGAATTGAATAACCAACTTCCAACACATATTCATCCTTAACATCAGGTGCCTTCTTGATCGAGATGCAAAAACCTAGTTTTAACGAAAACACTAGTAAGAAAAAAAAGATATATATACTGTATATAATGCACACCAAGACAGTCAGCTTTTTATTCAGTAATTTGGTCAGAGAAAATACCTTACTAAAATGCATTTGTAAAACATACATCACATCCTGAAAACAAGGAAAACAAGGATAGACAAGAAATTCAAAACACATACATTCTTGGCACACATCCAACTTTTCATTTATCTATTGTTAGAATTTATTATTATCAAAATACAATTCATCTTAATCTTGACTAAGAAATTATATTGAATAGATTGTGATTGTGTGTGGTGTGTGGTGTGTGGTGTGTGTGTGTGTGTGTGTGTGTGTGTGTGTGTGTAATTATGCCCCTCGCCACTCCAGTTCCCAGAACACCTTATCAACCAAAGTTTCATTTTCCATCTTGCTGAACCACTTGCGGAAATGGCTAATCAACTGTAACAAAAAAAGTACAGACATAAAAATACAGAACAAAAACTTGTTTTGTATTCAACGTGTAAGACAATATATTCCTTTTGATTTATTCGGTATGTGATGGAGGAAAACATCTGACTGAACTTCTGTACCTATTTTTCTCTATATTCTCACTAACTACTGTTGCTCATTGCAGCTTTTTACAAAAATATTTTTCGTGCAATTATCCTGCTATGTGGTTGTTTTACCAATTCATTGTATGTGGCTCTGGATAGGAGCAGCTGCTAAAAATGACTACACTATACATGTCATGTGATTGGAGGATGTGGTGATGAATGTAACGTGATTGGAGGATCTGGTGATGAATGTACTGTGATTGGAGGATGTTGTGAGGACCTCACATTTTGCAGGACCTCTGTCCGTGTGCCGCTATCCTCACAGATGGAAGGTTCGCTGGAGGAACACGCCATAGTCATAGTTCGAACTCTCACCGTAGCACCTGGCAGAGAGGGGGGAAGAGAAGGGAAAGAGAGAGCGAGCGAGAGAGAGATCCATGTGAGTTAAGATGTAATGTAAGGGAGTGATGAAGAAAGGTCACCCACAACAAACATTGTCACCGATCATTATGAGATATGTAAGCAAGATATTTCAACAACATGTACATATGTCTGATGTGGTGAGTAATTTACTTGTGGTCTGTGATGTTTGGACGGGCTGGCTTTCCTGGGTTCCCGCCTTCACTCGTACTTCGAAGGTGTAATTGGTCCCAGCATGCAACTCATGAAATGTATAGTTGGTTGCGTGTGTCTCGTACGTCTGCGTATCATTCCAGAATTCAGTTATGTATTTCACCAGGTACATTATTTGTACACCTTGGGATGCCACGGGGGCTTTCCATGACAGGGTGACATGACTCTTATTGAAGGAATTGATTTGGGCTGATTGCGGTGGGAGAGGAACTAAGGGAAGGAGACAGGGAAGAACGATAGAGAGAGGAGTGACTTAAAAGTAGAAGGGAAAATCATACATTTCAAAGTGAAAAACCTCTCAAAGGTCAAAAGCTTTTGAAATTCACATCAGCTGTTGCCCTTTGACACTGTACATTGTAGGAAGAATATTGACTAGATGTCAACAATAAAAAGTCTAAATGTCTTTCTTGTATTTTTATACTACTGCTATGTATCAATATTGATGGAATGTGTTCATCTATTCAAAGAGAGAAAGATTAACTAGTAACTCACGAGTGAAATTTGCAGTGGAAATTGGGTAACTCTTGAGATACCCATTCAGAGTGGTGACTGTCACTAAATATTCAGCTCCTGCCTTTAGCTTGGTGAATGAGAGTTGACTGTTAGTTGTATTCTCTGTTTCCACTTCCTTGTTAGAAGCGTTTAGCTTGAGCTGAACACTGAATGTCTCGTAGTTTCCCTGAGGAGGTGTCCAGGACACTCTGATGGTGTCCTCAGTAATGTCCAGCAGTAAGTTTGTAACTTCACCTGGAGCTATGGGGGAGAAAGGGAAAGAGGGAGAGAAGGATGAATGTGAGACAACAGAAAGATATAAAAGTGACAAATTGAGAATAATAATGGTAGTGTGAAATGATTAGGCTATTGCTATAATAATATTCAGTTATTATACACCATTCACAAAAATACTATCCACCTTACCAATCAACCACCAAATAAATCCACTACCCAATCAACCACCCTCTCAATGAACTAATGCCTCATTATCGTCACTCCGGCAAGAAGTTTCCCCCAGGTACGGGTCTAGGATCAGCTTCGCCTCCCCAACCTTAACCATTAGTGGGGGAAATGCAAAACTGACCCCCGATCAGTGTGTCCAGGGGTAATTTCACCTTACACCATTATCATCTGTCCATACTCACTGGTGCGGCCAATCACTTTGCTGGGTTCTCCCTCAACCGATCCGTCGGGCACCAGTGCCACAACGCTCAGCCAGATCTTGGCACCTGGCGACTGGTTCCCCACCATCAGAGTCGTGTATGTCCGTTCCAGCCTGAATATGTCAACCGTTCTATACTCAAAATAAACAATGGCCTTGTGTCAATCCTGTTCACATGCGTCTTTGTCATACACTGTAGTTCAGAGTCTGTTCTCTGTTCCATAAAGCAGGGTAATGGAGTGTGTTCTATACATTACATTTCTATGTGAATTTGCATGCCATTTTTACATGCATGTTCTGACTGTTCCCATGATGCAACAGTTGGGTCTGTTTATTTATGAAAGAATTAGCAGTAGAAAGTCAAATGGCAAAGCTGGGACCGAGAGACTGAAAAACAGCTTCTATCTCAAGGCCATCAGACTGTTAAACAGCCATAACTAAATCAGAGAGGCTGCTGCCTACATACAGACTTAAATCTTTAGCCACTTTAATAAATGGATCACTAGTCACTTTAATGTTTACATATCTTGCATTACTCATCTAATATATATATATATATTTATTTATACACACTGTATTTTATACCATCTATTGCATCTTGCCTATGCCGCTCTGTCATTGCTCATCAATTTATTTCTGTACTCAGCAAAAAATGAAAGGTCCTTTTTTCCAAGACCCTGTCTTTCAAAAGATAATTCGTAAAAATCCAAATAACTTCACAGATCTTCATTGTAAAGGGTTTAAACTCTGTTTCCCATGCTTGTTCAATGAATCATAAACTATTAATGAACTTCTTGACGCTACCCATCCCGTTAGCGGGATCATTTTCTGAATAGCATAGCGCCACAGTCAAATAATATTACAAAAAAATATTCATATTCATGAAATCACAAGTGCAATATTGCAAAACACAGCTGAGCCTTTTGTTAATCACCTGTCGTCTCAGATTTTGAAATTATGCTTTACAGCAAAAGCAATCCAAGCGTTTGTGTAAGTTTATCGATAGCATAACATAACATTATGTACACTAAGCATTAAGTATCTAGGTCACGAAAATCATAAAAGCAATCAAATGAATCGTTTACTTTTGATGATCTTCGGATGTTTTCACTCACGAGACTCCCAGTTACACAACAAATGTTCCTTTTGTTCCATAAAGATTATTTTTATACCCAAAATAACTCCGTTTGTTTGTTTGTCGCGTTATGTTCAGAAATCCAGAGGAAAGATAGGTCACGACAACGCAGACGTATATTCCAAATAATATCCATAATGTCCACAGAAACATGTCAAACGTTTTTTTATAATCAATCCTCAGGTTGTTTTTAAAATATATATTCGATAATATATCAACCGGGTGTGTAGGTTTTTCAATAACACCGGGAGAAACAATGGCCGCTTTACTCTGTAGCGCAAAACTCACTCTGAAAGCCCCCACCTATCCACTTACGCAATGTGATCTTTCACGCTCATTTTTAAAAATAAAAGCCTGAAACTATGTCTAGACTGTTGACACCTTAGGGAAGCCACAGAAAAATGAATCTGGTTGATATCCCTTTAAATGGAGGATAGGCATGCATAGGAACAGAGAGGTTTCAAAATAAGAGACACTTCCTGATTGGATTTTCCTCAGGTTTTCGCCTGCAATATCAGTTCTGTTATACTCACAGACAATATTTTTTACAGTTTTGGAAACTTTAGAATGTTTTCTATCCTAATCTGACAATATATGCATATTCTAGTTCCTGGTGCTGAGAAATAGGCATTTTCAAATGGGTATGTATTTTAGCCAAAAATGAAAATACTGCCCCCTACACGCATTAATGAACATGCACCTGGGGAACGGTCGTTAAGACACTAACAGCTTACAGACGGTAGGCAATTAAGGTCACAGTTATGAAAACTTAGGACACTAAAGAGGCCTTTCTACTGACTCTGAAAAACACCAAAAGAAAGATGTCCAGGTTCCCTGCTTATCTGTGTGAATGTGCCTTAGGCATACTGCAAGGAGGCATGAGGACTGGAGATGTAGCCAGGGCAATACATTTCAATATCCGTACTGTGAGACGCCTAAGACAGAGCTACAGGGAGACAGGATGGACAGCTGACCGTCCTCGCTGTGGCAGACCACGTGTAACAACACCTGCACAGGATCGGTACATCCGAACATCACACCTGCGAGACAGGTACAGGATCGCAACAACTGCCAGAGTTACTTCAAGAACGCACTATCCCTCCATCAGTGCTCAGACTGTCCATCAATAGGCTGAGAGAAGCTGGACTCAGGTCTTGTAGGCCGGTTGTTAGGCAGGTCCTCACCAGACATCACCGGCAACAACGTCGCCTATGGGCACAAACCCACCGTCACTGGACCAGACAGAACTGGCAAAATGTGCTCTTCACTGACAAGTTGCGGTTTTGTCTCACCAGGGGTGATGGGTCAGATTCGCGTTTATCGTCGAAAGAATGAGCGTTACACCGAGGCCTGTACTCTGGAGCGGGATTGATTTGGAGGTGGCGGGTCCATTATGGTCTGGGGCGATGTGTCACAGCATCATTGGACTGAGCTTGTTGTGCGCGTTAACGTGCTCAATGGACTGAGCTTGTTGCTGTGCGTTACAGGGAAGACTTCCTCCTCCCTCATGTGGTACCCTTCCTGCAGGCTCATCCTGACATGACACTCCAGTATGACAATGCCATCAGCCATACTGCTCGTTCTGTGCGTGATTTCCTGCATGACAGGAATGTCAGTGTTCTGCCAAGGCCAGCGAAGAGCCCCAGATCTCAATCCCATTGAGCACGTCTGGGACCTGTTGGATCGGAGGGTGAGGGCTGGGGCCATTCCCCCCAGAAATGTCCGGGAACTTGCAGGTGCCTTGGTGGAAGAGTGGGGTAACATCTCACAGCAAGAACTGGCAAATCTGTTACTTTTGATTTTGACCCCCCCTTCTTCAGGGACACATTATTCAATTTCTGTTAGTCACATTGTAGAAAAGGCCCATGGAGTTGGTGGAAGAATCATTTAATTCATGGCCACTTGCTCAGCTGGGCTAGGGGCGCTTTAATTAGGTCAGGTGGAAATGTCAGACAGATCTCAACTCCATAAAAGGAGGAAACCGCCATGGCCTGATCTCGCTGCTTTCTCTTCCTTAACTCCATCTGATCCAGAAGTTATGTGCATCCATGAATCCACACTACGCAGTAAATATACCACTTTATGGTTAAAGGAATTCCTGCCTCAGTCTCACCCATTCCTCTGTCACCTGACCCGTGACCACCTGTTCACCTTCACCGTCAGTCATCCTTTCTGTCCAGCTACTCAGATTCCACTAATCTTTCACACGTCTGTGGAACTTGTTTAGTTTATGTCTCAGTTGTTGAATCTTATGTTCATACAAATATTTACATGTGAAGTTTGCTGAAAATAAAACGCAGTCGACATTTCTTGTTTTGCTGAGTTTATGTGTGTATACTTATTATATTCCTTTACTTAGAGTTGTGTGTATTAGGTAGTTGTTGTGGAATTTTTAGATGACATGTTATTTATTGGTGCACTGTCGGGAACTAGAAGCACTAGAAGCATTTTGCTACACGCAATAACATCTGCTAACCATGTGCATGTGACCAAACATTTTATTTGCCGTTTGTTTTGAGCTACGACTTGTTAACGTTCTATAGCGGCCAAAAATACTGGATACAGTTTCTATAGTCTCCTCATTCATTCATTTTATTTAGTTAGCCAGGATACTGCACCCAGTAACAATTGCCACTGTTTTCAAGGGAGTCCTGACTTCCAGTCTATATACTTGATAACATGTCTATAGTAAACAACATACCGTAATTTCCGGACTATAAACCGCTACTTTATTCCCACACTTTGAACCTCGCGGTTTATACAATGACGCGGCTAATTTATGGATTTTTCCCGCTTTCACAAGATTCATGCCGCCAAAAAAACTGAGCACCGTCACATAATGTGACGTAAATCGAGCGCGCTTAAACTTCCCATCATTCTGATTACGGTAGTAATTTTGTCACCCTCATCATGGCAAAGACACTGAGAAATGCATATGATGCAGCTTTCAAGTTGAAGGCGATAAATCTGGCTGTTGGAAAAGGAAATAGAGCTGCTGCATGGGAGCTTGGCCTTAATGAGTCGATGATAAGACGTTGGAAACAGCAGCGTGAGGAACTGACTCAGTGCAAAAAGACAACAAAAGCATTCAGAGGGAAGAAAAGCAGATGGCCCAAAGTATTTGCAGCCACTCATCATCAGTGTAAATCGTGCATTTAAGGTGGCGCTCCTTGTTCAGTGGGAGGCTTGGATGACAAGTGGGGAGAAATCATTCACTAAAACGGGCCGCAGGCGAAGAGCATCTTATGGTCAAGTCTGCCAGTGGGTCCTGACAGCGTGGAGCATTGTCAAAAAATCCACTATCATCAATGTGTTTCGAAAGGCTGGACTGCTGCGTGTTGAAGGGGCAGCATGAGCTCAGCGGGGTATTTGCCTCCGGATGAAAGTGACGAGAGCGACAATGAAAACGACCCAACATCGGATGAAGCAATTCTGAGGTTATTCAACTCCGACACCGAAGGAGATGACTTCAGTGGTTTCAGTGAACAGGAGGAGGAAGATAGTGACCAATGACTTTCTTGGTAGGCTACTGTTTTAATTTTTGTTACAAGCCGTGTTTCGTTAAAGCCTATTTATTTTTGTTACAAGCCGTGTTTCGTTTAAAGGCTGTGTAAAGTTAATTTGTTTCAATGTACCAGTAGGCACCTGCGGTTTATAGACATGTGCAGCTTATTTATGTACAAAATACATATTTTTTAATAATTCAGTGGGTGCGGTTTATATTCAGGTGCGCTTAATAGTCCAGCAATTACGGTACTTGGTAACGTTCTATAGTAGCCCACATACTTGTTAACGTTCTATAGCAGCCTACATACTTGATAACGTTTCTATAGCAGCCTACATACTTGATAACGTTTCTATAGCAGCCTATATACTTGATAACGTTTCTATAGCAGCCTATATACTTGATAACATTTCTATAGCAGCCAAAATACTTGATAACGTTTCTATAGCATTCTACATACTTGATAACGTTTCTATAGCAGCCTACATACTTGATAACGTTTCTATAGCAGCCTATATACTTGATGTTTCTATAGCAGCCTACATACTTGATGTTTCTATAGCAGCCTACATACTTGATAACGTTTCTATAGCAGCCTACATACTTGATAACGTTTCTATAGCAGCCTACATACTTGATAACGTTTCTATAGCAGCCTACATACTTGATAACGTTTCTATAGCAGCCTACATACTTGATAACGTTTCTATAGCAGCCTACATACTTGATAACGTTTCTATAGCAGCCTACACACTTGATAACGTTTCTATAGCAGCCTACATACTTGATGTTTCTATAGCAGCCTACATACTTGATGACGTTTCTATAGCAGCCTACATACCCGTTGTTTCCTTCTCTCCAGGCGTACGCTCTGTACCCAGAGGTGTTACCTGTCGGCGGTTCCCATTGGAATTGGACACTGTCATTAGTAAGAGCCGTCGGCTTTAAGTTTGACACCATTCCTGGTTCTGAAGGGGAAAGGACAGATCAGTGTGTGTGAGCTGCACTGAACATTTTTATTTTATTTAACTTGGCAAGTCAGTTAAGAACAAATTCTTAACTGCAAATATAAATGTATAAAACTGAACTTTTCAAATCAAATTACATTAACTTTCTCAATGGAATGAAATTCAAATGGAACTTGAAACAGAAAGTCTTATTATTTACAGTTTCCCCTATGGAAATGGTCCTCTAGGAAAACAAGTTAAACATTTGCATAGGAAAAACAACAACAGTGCTCTGACTCACTGGTGTAGGAGGGGATATGCAGCCGATCTCCCTCGATGGACTTGTCCTCCACCTCGGCATTGACCTCAAACGTGTAAAGCCCTCCTGGTATCAGGCCTTTGACCAGGGCGCTCTCTGTGCGTGTGGTCATTTTCAGGTCGGGTTCACCCCTCACCTGAATGTTGTACAAGTCATGGTTGCCCTCAGGAGCGAACCAGGTCAGGAAGATGCTTGTTTCTGAGACATTGGCGACATTGAGTTTTTGGATCACGCCAGGCTCTGAGAGAGAATTCATGATCAGTAGTTAGCATAATCGTCATCATTGATATCGATGTCTTCATATTGTTACAGTAATATCATAATAAATATCTACCGGTAAACAAATATATCTGTCTAGGATCTCTACAACTACTAGTATTAGAAGTAGTGGAACAGTAGCAACAACAGCAGCTGTAGTGGCCCTATTCAACATTAACATTTGCTACTAGTGGTATTCCCCATATTCACTGGTGTAGAAGGAGACGTTCTGTGGGTTGAGGTCTCTTCCACACTTAATGGGGAACACCTGGACTCTGTACTGGGTTCCGGCGGTGAGGTTAGAAAGGTCATAGGTCTGGTTCAGACTGCTGTGGTTTAGGGTCAGGTTGTAGTCAGTGGACTTGACCTCCATCCTGTATCCGCTGATGTCACCAGGCCCACGGGTCCAGCTCAGAGTCGCGCTGTGTAGTGTCTTGTTGGTCATGGTGGCATTACCGTAGAAACGGTCTACATACACAGGTGAGATGCGGTTGTTGATTGGGGTGGGTTGGGGTGAGGGGGAAAGAGAAAGAGGGGGAAAGGGGTGCAAGTCAAAGAAAACACATCAATATGTTTATCAGTAAGTTATGCACCCCAAACATCAACATCTCAGTCCACTTCAAGGGAACATCTCAGTAAATTAGAAACATTTGTATTTTTTTAAAAACCACCCCCCTACCTTCATAGCAGATATAAGGAAGAAGCTCTGAGCAGATTTTATCGAACCAAAGTCCAAAACTGAGCATGGCTATGCAAGGCTCCTCAATGTACACGTCTGTCTCAGTTTCATTCGTCCCATTGTTCCCACTAGTCATATTGGTGCCATTGATGCCACCAGTAACTCCAGTAAAGAACGTTGATCCCGTCATGACAGACGTCATCTTTGTCACGGCTGGTGTCTTCGTTGACGATGCAGTCATGTTTACCTTTCCTGTGAAAAGGTCATCTGTAGAGTTACCGAAGTCAGTACCATGGTAGCTACTATTAACAGTAGTTACCGGGGGAACGCTGGTAGAGTTGCTGTTATTGGTGCAGCAACACCCACAGTAATTGGGGCGGATGGAATAGTAGTTGTTAAAGATGTTCACAGGATTCTTGGGCTTGGAGAGTATGGGGCGACCGGGGTACCAGTTCTGGAAGGCGAGGGGGTTTCCGTTGGACCAGCGGGACCAGGGGAAGGAGCCGTTGTTCATGGTTTTGCGGAGGCCGATCCAGTAAGAAGAGGTCAGGTTCTGGGCAAGTTGCTGGATGTTTTCAGGGGTCAGGCTCACCATCTCCTTGTAGCACACCTAATAGGACAAGGATAATATCAGGTTATATTGGGTCAGTACTGGTCCTAGACGGCCACAATGTGTGCCAGCTTCTGTTCCAGTCCAGCAATAATATTTGATAACATCATCATCTAATCATTGTCCTCAATCGAGTCACTGGTTTAACCAGGCGTTTTAAAGCTAGGTTGAGGTTGACAAAAGCCTGCACACATTGGACACTTCTGTTTTACATTGCGTACAAGAAGTCTGTGTGTCCAGGAAAAGTGTCCCATGGGGACAATAAAGATGTTTCCATATTTTAGTGTTCTACCTGGCAGTGTAGCCTGGCCTGTTCCCAAGTGGAGGAGTTGGACTGGAAGAAGTACTGTCTCTCAGCTACACAACACACCACCAACACAGCTGGAAGGAGGGAACGAGGAAGACTTCTGAATATGATTTTGAGTTAACATTCATATACAGCTTACAGTCATTTTCAGTTTCAGTATGATAATCAATGATCCTATTCAGCAAACTTTATAATGCAAGGCTAAAAGTCATGTTAAAATTTGACTGATTTGATTTTTAGCACCTGTGTATCATTCACGGCCATACTCATAATGCATATCAGAATATAAATGCTGATATAGGATTAATTTAGCCTTTTACATCATATTGATTATAATTACATGGACACGGGGGACCTGAGCCTAGATCAGGGGCCATATCAAGTGTCTCAGTGTAGGAGTGCTGATCTAGGATCAGGTTCCCCCTGCCCATATAATCATGTTCATTGTGATCTAGAAGGCAAAACTGTTCCAAAATCAGCACTATTGATTCAAAAGGTAAGTAAACTGACACCACTGTTATTCCATGTCTACAACTGGGTGCCATTAGATTTGTTTGATGGGATGTTTTTGCATGAGTTTGCATATGAGGGAATGCTAGTCCAGGAAGTTTGGGATATATTTTTTCCAAACAGAATATCCATTGTAAATGTCACTTGAACATTTTTTATTAAAAAGAATGAAACAATTCTCACTCTTGCGCCTTTCTTTCTGGTTTAATAACCTGCCAAATACAATATCTGCTTTCCTTGTTAGTTTTGCTTCCCTTGTTGGTAGAACTTACTTAATGATTGTTTGTTTTTTAGACCCTAAAAAGGTTCACCTTTCTGTAGACCTTTAATCAACACATGAAAAACAATACATTTGTGAAACGCAAGACTTGAGCTCACCCCATAATATCAGGTGTTGAATCCTGCCCATCCTTCGACTGGAACGATTCAGACTTCTTTGTTCTGGTCACCGTTTTAGATGTTCACACGGGAATACATTTAAATCAGACAAACAGCTGTTGAAATCCACTAAATGTATCCAAGATGAACTGAAGAGGTTAATCAATATCCCAAAACTTACCAAAAGGAGTGAGAACAAACCAACTGCGGACGCAGCATTTGATCTTTACACCTGTGTAGGCAACGTCTCGCTCTCATTTGAATATGGACACACGGACTGCATTCAGAATGAGAGGATGAGAGAGAAGACTCACAGGGAGTGTCATTGGAGTATTCAGAGTATTATTGGAAAACACATTGATGTGAACAAGTTGAGTCCCCCTAACATGTCAAATTATATTTGATTCCTAGAGCATTTAATATCCCATGCTTATTTGTATGGCTTATTCAAAACTGTCCATGAATGGCTGCAAAAATACATAGCCTCATATAATTAATTTACAAAGACAAGTAGTCACATCAGATTTCAAATATGTGATAACACTGGCAACATTGGGAAGTGGAACTATAAAATAAGTGTGGGGAATAACAGTAGTGTTCTTGATGACAAGCACAGGAATGACCCTATATTGTTGCTCATTGTTAAGAATGACAATTATTCCACTGATCAGACTAAATATAGCAAATATCCCAAAGACAAGATGACAAATCTGCCCCTACACACTAAACTAAATTATGTTTCTATTTATTGTCCACCCTCTAGAATAAAATGTACACTTTTGGGTTCATAACCTGTTTGACTAAATTCTTTTTCATAGTTCCAAATCAGGTCACTGTACCAAACGTCCCTGCTAAAACACTCTGGGTCTGTCACAGCCTAAATGCCAATCACCAAAATCACTTTTGCTAGTGTGGATTAAATATGCTGTCAAAAGGCTGCATTCTGCAATTAGGGGCGGGAGTAACAGCAACCTAATTTTGTTGACAACATTGTACATACGTTTTTTTAAACTCAGTGATAGAACCTTTATCGCCATTAATTTCCACTCTAATCTTGAGGGTTGTTTCTTTAAAACATGCATCCAATCCCCTTGATCCGTAACATAACTTCACCAATTATATGCTTCAATGTTCCGCATTTCACCGTTGTAGCAAGACAGGATAGAGGTTCGCTCGTGATGTTCAATTGCAGTCGCAGATGCTCCGATTTCAAAACGATTTGGAGCACAGTTGAAAAGTTAATGCACTGACTATAATGGACTAATTAGAAGAATAAAAGCAGTACTTTTCAATGCGCGTTAGATAAGGTGTGCAGTGATTAGTGTTTCACGGCCTGAGAGTTGGCAAAAATGTAAAACAGAAACATAGACCTATTTTTGAAATCCTGGCCATTTTTTTCCCCCGCATTCTGTAGGCTACTGCGCATTTTCCATATTTGAGGTTTTGGGTCCAGTGCGGGCTTCAGATTTTCACTTTATCGCATAGTGTGTCGGGTGGTTGCGGATGGATCTTTAGCTACTGCAGGTGGGTGCGGGTGAACAAACCGCTCACCCGCGAATTACTAGTGCTCAGCCCATTTCTGTGCTACTTGTACACCCATGACTCCAACACCATTTAAGTTTGCTGACGATACTATAGTGGTGGGCCTTACCGCAGACGTAACAGCCTACAGGGAGGTGGTCAAGAGTCCTGGCAGAGAGGTGCGAGGAAAACAGCCTCGGTCTCAATGACAGTAAAACCAAGGAGTTGATGGTGGACTACAGGAAACGGGGTGAAGGGGCGACGGGCTGCAGCGGAGAGGTTCAAAGGCTTCAAGTTCCTTGGTGTGCACGTCACAGATGACCGGGTATGGTCCAGTCACACCACCACCGCAGTGTTGAAGGTAACAGCGCCCCTAAAACCTCAGGCGACTGAAGAAGGGTTCTCAAGAAGTCCAACAGCATACAATTTAACATTATTCCACTGCGTGACCAAGACACTACCCACTTTATATTTGTAAATACTAATAGTCCATTATTACTATGAATACTACCTCTTCTATGACTTGTTATTTATAACTTGACTGTTTTTGTCGTCATTAACTGATAATGTCCTGAACTGCTGAGGGAGCTCCCAAAAGCATTTCACAGCACCTTTTATACCTGCAGTAATCTGTATGTGAAGTATAAAATGTGATTCGGAGCCAAAACCACTAATAGATTTCTTGCCACAGGAGGCTGCTGAGGGGAGGATGGCTCATAATAAAGGCTGGAATAGAGGGAATGGTATCAAACACATAGAAACCATGTTTGCCGTTTTCGATACCATTCCAGTCATTACTATGAGCCCGTCCTCCTCAATTAAAGGTGCCACGCCGCCTGTGGTTCTTGCATAACCCACAGTTGTACCACAAAGGTTCTTTTGAAATCAACGACCGCTCGATTACAGATGGTAGTCATCTATCAAATACCAGAAACTATCTCCCTCCCATTTAGGAACTTATCTACTGGATCAACATGGCTCCCACATGCAAACAAAATGGAACTACAAAGAAGAATTTGTTAAATGGATGCGAGAGATACTTGGTTTTGCGTTATTCCTCCACACATGCAAAGCATGCTGGGTCGATATGTAAACATAGCAGTAGGGCTCCAGAGTGTCGCAGTGGTCTAAGGCACTGGATCTCAGTGAAAGAGGCTTCAGTTCCCTACAGTTCCTGGTTTGAATCCAGGCTGTATCACATCCGGCCGTAATTGGGGGTCCCATAGTTAGATAAAGGTTAAATATACTTAGAGAATGGTCTGGGACAGTGAAGTAGGTCAGCTGAAATAATAGAGTACGCAACATTTGGTTCTGGGTTCTGAGATTACGGGTAGTCTCTAGACAACCTTGTCACGCACCCATGTCACCTTGTTCATCCGCAGGGACTTTGTATATTAAAAAAAACTCATAACTCAAAAGACTGCAGGTATTGAGAAAAGACTGAGGATTTAAAGTATTACTTAAGAAATTGCTTTAATTGATTTTAAAAGTTCCCTGAAATGTCTCCTTTCCCACTAAACAAAATAGAGCCTCATGTCTCAGCACCGAATTACATCAAAAAGAGTTTCCATCAGAGAACGATAAATTAAACAAATATACATGTGCTAAGTGTATCATAATCATAGTATCAGACCGCTTCACAAGAGAGAGAACTCAAATGTATTTTTTTTTTAACAATGAAAAAACATTCTAACCAGAGCAACAAGTTAAAAAAAAAGGGGCAAAAGAAGGTTTCAGGGGGAGGGATAACAGCAGTTATGTTCAACAGGTATAAAAATACTAACAGGCAACTGGCCAATTAACTGGTAACAAAGCATCGTGGCTAGGCAGGTCAAGATATGAATACTTGATTTAATTGGTCCAAATCATAAAAGCACAAGCTAAAGTGCTGTTTGGGGGGCAGGTGAGGAGGAGGAAGTCCCAGCAGATGGTTAAGGCAGTGGGAGGAGGGGTCTTAGCTTACCTAGCTAATTCTAAACCAAACCCTAGGCCATACACTTACGCAGTTTGTGTTATACTGAAATTGTTGGACTGGTATCCGAAATATGGTGAAAATCCCAACATGGTACTTGTACTATTTGAGAAGGTCCGGTCACAATTTTCCTAGCTGTTAAAAGCTCCGGATGGACAGTCATTTACCGCCATATAAAAAAAACAATACAATAAAAAATAAAACAACTTTTTACACAGTTTGAACTGTTTTGAAGCTAATTTCCTGCAATTCTACACATTTTGCCATGTCTTGCGTGTTCATATGACAACATTTATTAAAATGTTGGTCCGTCGCTATTGACCCCTTTCTGGGTCCAGCGTATGGCTGTCTAGGTGGAGCTATTACTATCTTGCTAATATCTATCCTTTCAGAAGTGCCTACATGTAGGGACTAGGGTTTGGTATTGGGCATTTAACTTGGGAGTCGCAACTTAATGTTGGTCTGGAATAGACAGGAGAATAAGGACCGACGTGTCCTGGCCTTAGTCCGAGTCGCTCCTGTCTTCCTTTGTAAGCAGCCGCTTTCCGCTCTTCGGGGCCATTGCTTCTTGCTTGAGGATCTTTGCGGAACTAAGAAAGACAAATACAGGACAAACAGAGGGTGAGACTGTTTACCATTGAGAGGAGAACATGTATGTTGCAGGTAATAGATGTGGGTGGGGGTGGGGGGGTAATGCATGTAAATGGTACATGGGGATTTTAGGGAGAAGTTCCTGTCGTCAGGATGGCTGCCGCTGGTAACTTACCCTTTCTTCTTGTATTTCTCCTGCTCAGCGGGAGGAATGTGGTCCATCAGCTCCAGACTGTCATTGATCTTCTTGAGCCACTCATAGTGCTCTCGGCCACGGACCTTAGAGGAGAGAGGGAGGAAGTGAGAGGGGATTTCCCTTGGGCACAACCATGCAGTAGAGATACACAAATTCTCCCTCACAAAAGTGCCTCTGTGTCTGTCAGCTTGTGTGTGTGTCATTCCCTCACCTGCAACAAAAATACATTGTCCTTGTCTTCATCCTCGGTGCTGGAGCCATTCTTGATCTTCTTGCTGGTCCCTGGAGGGGGCAGGGCCTGTTGGGACTCTGAGGAGAGAGGAGACAAGGTCAACAATGACATAGGAGACGAGGGTTGAGACGTGGCCCGAGTCTTACTTCTCTTGGAGCCGTTGGTGGTCTTGGTCCCGTTCAGTTTGTTTGTGTTCTCTTCTTCGGTCTTGCGGTCCCGGCCGGGACAGGCACACACACGGACCTCGAAACAACGGCGACCCAAAACCTGACCCCTAGAAAGGAAGCAAAGGGGTGAAGAATAGTGAAAGTTAGAGGCAATAAACTCACGGGGAGCAAAACACACTAGGGATGTGCATCTTTCACTTCCAAGATGATTCGATATGCATCTAGATACAGTGCATTCGGAAAGTATTAAAACCTTTTTGGGATAGGGGGCAGCATTTTCACTTTTGGATGAATAGCGTGCCCAGAGTGAACTGCCTTCTACTCAGTCCCAGATGCTAATATATGCATATTATTATTAGTATTGGATATAAAACGCTGAAGTTTCTAAAACTGTTTGAATGATGTCTGTGAGTATGGCAGGCGAAAACCTGAGAAAAATCCAACCAGGAAGTGGGACATCTGAGGTTTGTAGTTTTTCAAAGCTTGGCCAACCGAATACAGTGTCTACGGGGTCAAGTTGCACTTCCTAATGCTTCCACTAGATGTCAACCGTCTTTAGAAACTTGTTTCAGGCTTCTGCTATAAAGGAGGGGGGAATGGGAGCTGAATGAGTCATGGGTCTGGGAGAGTGTCTCAGGCTCGTGATGCGCGCTCACGACAGAGTTAACTCTCGTTCCAGTGCTTTTTTTTCAGACAATGGAATTCTCCAGTTGGAACCTTATTGATGATTGATGTTAAAAACATCCTAAAGATTGATTCCATACATCGTTTGACATGGTTCTATGACCTGTAACGTAACTTTTCGAGTTTGTGCCTGGACGTAGTGCTCGTGCCTCATGAAGATGGATTACTGGGCTGAACACGCTAACAAATGGCTATTTGGACATTAATGATGGACTTTATGGAACAAATCAGTCATTTATTGTCAAACTGGGATTCCTGGGAGTGCATTCTGATGAAGATCAAAGGTAAGTGAATATTAATGTTATTTCTAACTTCTGTTGACTCCAACATGGCGGATATTTCTTTGGCTGGATTGGGCTCTGAGCGTCGTTTTTTAGAAATCTGACACAGCGGTTGCATTAAGGAGAAGTCTCTTTAATTCTGTGAATAACACTTGGATATTTTAATCAATGTTTATTATGAGTATTTCTGCAAAATCACCGGATGTTTTGGAATCAAAACATTACTGCATTTAACGCACCAATGTAAACTGAGATTTTTGGATATAAATGTGCACATTATCGAACAAACACACATGTATTGTGTAACATGATGTCCTATGAGTGTCATCTGATCATCAAAGGTTAGTGATTAATTTTATCTATATTTCTGCTTTTTGTGACTCCTATCTTTGGCTGGAAAAATGGCTGTGTTTTTTTGACTTGGCTATCACCTAACAATCATGTTGTGCTTTCGCTGTAAAGCCTTTTTGAAATCAGACACGATGGGTAGATTAACAAGAAGTTTCTTTCATTTGCTGTATTGGACTTGTTAATGTGTGAAAGTTACATTACATTTCACACGCTGCCTTTTCAGCGGAATGTTGTCGAGGGGTTCCACTAGCGGAACGCCTGCCCTAGAAAGACCCCTGGACTTTTTCGACATCGTTACGTTACAGCCTTATTCTAAAATGGATTAAATTGTTTCCCCCCTTTAAGCTACACACAATACCCCATAATGACAAAACAAAAAGTTTATTTTTTAGCAAAAAATTATAACCTGAAATATTACATTTACATAAGTATTCAGACCCTTTACTCAGTACTTTGTTGAAGCACCTTTGGCAGCGATTACAGCCTAGCCCAAGAGTCTTCTTGGGTATGACGCTACAAGCTTGGCACACCTGTTTTGGGGGAGTTCCTCCCATTCTCTGCAGATCTACTCAAGCTCTGTCAGGTTGGATGTGGCGCGTCGCTGCACAGCTATTTTCAGGTTTCTCCAGAGATGCTCGATCAGGTTCAAGTCCTGGCTTTCACTGGGCCACTCAAGGACATTCAGAAACTTGTCCCGAAGCCACTCCTGCGTTGTCTTGGCTGTGTGCTTAGGGTCATTGTCCTGTTGGGAGGTGAGCCTTTGCCCCAGTCTGAGGTCCTGAGTGCTCTGAAGCAGGTTTTCATCAAGGATCCCTCTGTACATTGCGCCATTCAACTTTACCCTCGATCCTGACTAGTCTCCCAGTCCCTGCCGCTGAAAAACATACCCAGAGCATGATGCTCCCACCACCATGCTTCTCCAGACATGACACTTGGCATTCAGGCCAAAGAGTCCTTTAGGTGCCTTTTGGCAAACGCCAACGGGGCTGTCATGTGCCTTTTACGGAGTGGCTTCCGTCTGGCCACTACTAAAGGCCTGTTTAGAGGAGTGCTACAGAGATGGTTGTCCTTCTGGAAGGTTCTCCCATCTCCACAGAGGATCTCAGGTTCTTGTTCACCTCTTTGACCAAGGCCCTTCTCCCCCAATTGCTCAGTTTGGCAGGGCAGCCAGCTCTAGGAAGAGTCTAGGTGGTTCCAAAATTGGAAAATGGAGGTCACTGTGGACCTTCAATGCTGCAGACATTCTTTGTTACCCTTCTCCAGATCTGTGCCTCGACACAATCCTGTCTCTGGAGCTCTACGGACAATTCTATCAACCTCATGGTTTGGTTTTTGCTCTGACATGCACTGTCAACTGTGGGACCTTATATAGACAGGTGTGTGCCTTTCTAAATCATGTCCAATCAATTGAATTTACCAAAGGTGGACTCCAATGAGTTGAAGAAACATCAAGGATGATCAATGGAAACAGGATGCACCTGAGCTCAATTTCGAGTATCATAGCAAAGGTTCTGAATACTTATAAAAAAATAAAACGTATTTACATAAATTAGCAAAACCCTGTTTTCGCTTTGTCATTGTGGGGTATAGTGTGCAGATTGAGTAATTTATTTCATTTAATCCAGTTTAGAATAAGGGTATAATGTAACAATGTGGAAAAAGAAGGGGTCTGAATACTTTCCCAATGCACTGTATACGGGATACAATACATTTTTAGTTTGAAACGATTCAGTGCGATTAGAGAAACGAATCGATGTGATAAGATGCACTAACTTCTGTTGCATAAACATTCACTTTCCATTCTAAATTCAAATCTGCTGCCGATGGAGCTCATGAGCTGGGCCTCTCCGAGTTGGATCTGTTGGAGCAGACTTGTGCGCGTACATGCGTAAATCGTGTTTATGGTTGTCTCTCAAGTTTGGCGTTCAGCTTTTTCGCGCCGGACGCTTTATCTGCTCCACCACGCACCTGTCTGGTAAGGTTGAACGCCTCCTCTCCCACTCAGCCTCCCGACCAAAGCTCTCCCAAGCGGGTGGGCCATCTGCTCCAGTTACCTGCTGCTTGGATCCCACCCGGCGATCTACCCTGGCCTGTCTCCCAGTCTGGTACAGGTACCCCCGCCACACTCCCCCAAGCTTTCGGTTAGCTCCAGCACACACTCACGCCGTAGACTTTGGACTGATCTGAATGTTTACCTAGGCTAATTAACTTGTGAATCTTATGTGAGCTTTATTCAGAAATGCTTTTCATTAACTAGCATCGGTCTACTATTTATTCATCTCAGACTTTTATAGCCTATTGGACTCAGAGCCACGTTATTGTGTTGGGGCGATTGACTTAACTTACAATGTCTAGCCTCAAGACATTTCACTTTTTTATTGTGCCATTTGCTCCATGACTCCTGCACACTTTGTTGAGTATGTGGTTGCTCATTTACCAGAACGTGGATTAGACAATGTTCGTTCCCACCCTCGCGACAAACTTCTTTATTGGTTACATGTACTCTAGGCCTCCCATCCTATTCTAACCCTCTCTCGCTGGCTTTGTATTCATGTTACCTGATGAAATTGCTGTACAATATAATCTTGTTGCCACCTGATGCACATTCAAATGTCATTAAAAATATCAACACTGCAGAGCTCTCCCTGTCCTCTACCGTGCCCTGGAAATGTGCATGAACACACTGGCCCGTCTACGGTTGCTAGTCACAATTCTGATATTTGCTTTGATGATTTCTGCCCTTGTAACAGCCTTGGTTGTCTGCACGTTAACACTAGATGCGTATTACCTGAAATGGATCAATTGAAAGTGTGGGTTCACAGCTCCAATCCAGATATGTTGGTCATTATTGAGACATGGTTAAGAAAGAATGTTCTGATGTTAAACTTCCAGGTTATAACCTTTTTCGGCAAGACAGATCTTCCAAAGATGGGGGAGTGGCCATCTCTACCAAGGATCACCTTCAGTGCTCGGTTGTCTCCAACAGGTCCCCAAACAATTTGATTTACTGGTTTTAAGCATTAAGCTTTCAAATAGCTCTTCGTTGACTGTTGCTGGGTGCTATCGTCCTCCATCAGCACCAGCCTGTACCCTACCTGCCCTAAGCTCTCTCATGGCCCTTTACACCAAGTCTTAATTTGTCCTGCTAGGTGACCTAAACCAGTACATGCCTAAACCACCTGGCCAAGTTAAAACAATGGGACTCCCTAAATCTGATCACCAATCCCACATGGAATGACCCCAAATACCAAGAAAAGTCTACTCTCCTTGACGTTATCCTCACAAATAATCCTGATTGGTATCAGTCTGGTGTTTTCTGTAATGACCTTAAGTGATCAGTGTTTTACAGCTTGTGTTCGTAATGGCTGCTCAGTGAAAACGACCTCTCCGGATTCGTCATAGATGCTTGCTGAAATGCTTTCCTACATGACCTGGCCTCTGTAAATTGGTATAGAATCAGCTTGATCCCCTTTGTTGAAGATGCTTGGAACGCAATTTATTTTGTTGCATCTTTTCAGTGGTATTGTTAACAAGCATGCCCCCATAAAGAAAATTAACAACAGGATCAGACCCTGGTTCGACCGTGATCTGGCAGTGTTACTCCACCTCAAGAACATAATTTGGCGAAAGGTTCTGAAAAAGCGTATGGCTAGGGCCTCCCGGGTGGCGCAGTGGTCTAGGGCACTGCATCGCAGCGCTAGCTGTGCCATCAGAGACTCTGGGTTTGCGCCCAGGCTCTGTCGCAGCCGGCCGTGACCGGGAGGTCCGTGGTGCGATGCACAATTGGCCTAGCGTCGTCCGGGTTAGGGAGGGCTTGACCGGTAGGGATATCCTTGTCTCATCGCGCACCAGCGACTCCTGTGGCGGACCGGAAGCAACTTGTCAATAAACTGACTGGCTTTCTTGATATAGTATTCTTGATATATAGTATTTCTTGATATAGTCTATAGTATTCTCTCTGGTATGCAATCTGGTTTCTGCTCAGGTTATGATTGTGTCACTGCAACCTTAAGGTCCTCAATGTCACCATTGCCTTTGACTAAGCAATGTTGTGCTGCCATCTTAATGGACAAAGCTTTTGATACGGTACACCATTCCAAACTTCTGGGTCGGCTAAGGAGTATTGGTGTCTCCGAGGGGTCTTTGGCCTGGTTTGCTAACTACCTCTCTCAAAGAGTGCAATGTGTAAAGTTAGAAAATCTGCTGTCTCAGCCACTGCCTGTCACCAAGGGAGTACCCCAAGGCTTGATCCTAGGCCCCATGCTCTTCTCAATTTACATCAACAACATAGGTGTTAGGCAGTAGGAAGCGCCCTTGTCCAATTATATGCAGATAGTATTTTACTCAGCTGGCCCCTACACAGATTTTGTGTTGTAGAGAGTTCAAAAAAGCTTTCAGTGTTCAGACAGCTTTCTTTGCCCTTAACATTGTTCTGAACACCTTCAAAACCAAAAAGGTATTGTGGTCGTGTAATAATATTTCACCATTGTCTCAATTTAATGGTATAGACCAGTGGTGGGCAAACTTTTTGGCTCGAGGGCCACATCGGGATGGTCGTATTTTTTGGGGGACCAATTGTTTGTTAAAATCAATTTGCCGGGGCCTCCCGAGTGGTGCAGCGGTTTAAAGGCACTGCATCGCAGCGGTCGTCACTACAGACCCGGGTTCGATCCCAGGCGGTCACACAGCTGGCCGTGACTGGGAGACCCATTGGCCCAGTGTCGTCCAGGTTAGGAGAAGGTTTAGCAGGCGGAGATTTCCTTTTCCCACCACCATCTAGCGACTCCTGTGGCGTACTGGGCGCATGCACGCTGACCAGGTGTATGGTGTTTCCGCCGATACATTGGCGCGGCTGGCTTTCGGGTTAAGCAAGCATTGTGTCAAGAAGCAGTGTGGTTTGGCTGGGTCGTGTTTTGGAGGACACACGGCTCTCGACCTTCGCCTCTCCCGAGTCCGTACTAGAGTTGCAGCAATGAGACAAGACTAACTACCAGTTGGATACCACGAAATGTCTCGCAGGCCGGTTTGAAGTGCCCGGCGGTCCGTACTCCCCCCCCCCCCCCCCCCCCCAGGTTAGACCGTTCGGAAGTTGACAGTTTTACTTCTTCTCCCGTGTCAACCATGCAGTGCGGGTAGCTTAGGCTACTTTTATTCCCGTATAACAATTTAACACCACATTTCATTAAAACAGAACCGAGCAAATTCATTGATTGTCATAACAAAAAAATGCCTAATATTGTGCATGCTATTTTCCAAATATTTGCATGCTGACAGTGACATGCAAATATGGCAGATCAGGAATAGGCCTACTTTTCATTACTCAGTGCTCGTAGCTGCGCACAGTATGCAGCTTTACTAGGCTACTGATATTTCGTGGGGTTGTTCGGCATGCAAAATGATTAGAGATCAATGAGTCAAAACAATTAGATGCTGAAGGCACGGACGCAGTTGTCACAAAATGAGGTATTTTCAGAAGGTAGAAAGTAATTTAGCACATTGTTTTTGTAGGCGATTCTTAACGTTTGAACCAATTTTGTGACAGATGCATGCTAAATTTGGATCGGAGTCCCGCTGACAGACGCACTCATATCTTACATTTTTCAACCGGGGACAGATCATACATCCCTAAAAAAAACACACACATTACGGAAAATGTAACGCAAACTCAGACCCTGATGCGCAATTTCCAAAATAAAAACACAGTGAGAAGGGATATGGAGAGACACTTACTCCTGGGTCTCCAGGGTCAGGATGGTGAGGATGGGCCGTCTGTTCATACCACCCATGCAACTGGAGTTACACATGAAGTTCAGGAGAACAGTAGTCGTTTCAGAGCCCAGCTATACAAACACATATACACAATGGTAAGCTTCACTTGAACGTACATTGACAAATGCAAAATAGACAGATGTCTCAATGAAAGTGTCAAGAGAAATGGCAAATAAAATACCATTGATAAGAATGAATAGAACGGTCTTGGAAGCTCAAATCCAGCCAACTGGTTAAAGCATGGGTCCATAATGGCTTCCTGGTATGGTGATATAATGATTTCCATGATAATGTAGAATGTTAATTCAAATGATACAAACTGACGTGGCTATTGTTTAAATAATTTCATTTGAGTTGATTCAACAAATCGCAGAACAGATTGATGGGGCACACTTCCTGCCTTGCTCATCTGGGTACACTTGCAATGGCCGCCAGTCCACCCATTATGCAATCATTTACTTGAATGGGGAGGACCGTTCTATTAATTCTCTTTCTATATGGTATACCTGAGGAGGCTCATAGGGCAGTAGCACACTTTGACGCTTGGTGTTTCCATCCTCCAGGTATTGAGCCCACTGGCTCCCCTCCACCCTAATCAAGTGACTGCGGTGGACCACGCCTAGATAAAAAAAAAAACAGGAAGTAGACAAGTAGTGAGGGGGAGTCTCCTCTGTTTCTGGGACAATCTTTTACATGAGGTATACCTTCACTCCATCTCTCTGAGACCATGGAGAATATTATGATTAGATTTGCATGGGTTTCATTCCCTCTTTATTCATTTACATGGCTAAATACAAAAACTGAGCCAAAATAAAATCATGCATATTAGACCATTTTTTTCCACTCTAAGGGCAAAATACTTATTATCTTCATCAGTTTTGAATGTTCACCTTAGACTATAAACACACACCCACCTTCATTGTTATCTGAGGCGCTCTGGTGGTGGGGGCAGCGCCGGACGACCTCAGAGACATGCTCAGACTTCTTGTAGATAGCGGTGGCCCTGAGGATGGCTCCTGGCGGGGGATCCATGGCCATCAACACCTCCACAGGGCACGTCTTAGCCAGCTGGCAGTACAGCTTGTTCAGCTGCACAGAATACTGGGAGGGGAGCGAAAACAATGAGCAACCAGTTGTATGTGTCTATAGGAATTTCATTTTGTGAAACAAAGTGGTGAATTGAATTGATAAAAAGTGGAAAAAAATAAGCACTTTGGTGAAGTTATTTCACTTTGGCTATATTTTGTGTGTGTGAGTATTATCCATTTATAAAGTTTACATAAAATACTGAACACTAGCAAATGGTGGGCTTAACACCTACAGGTATAAGATCATAACACATTAACAATTATATTAATATTCGGAAGAAATCGTAAATACCCTGTTTATAACTATACATTTTGACCAAAAGGGCTGCATTTTAACCCTTTCCATAATGGAGCCCTTGTGTGGAACATGCCCTGTCATGTCAGACCCATGCATTACTGCCACCTACCAGCATGCAACTCCTCAGTTCCAATGAATGAGTTGCAGGGGGCGTTAGTTTGAGGGCAGCACACCCTAACTCAAGCCTGATAGACCTATCATAGTACGGTGACATGTGAGTCACTGTGGAAACCTTGCTGCTATTGGCTGTTTTAATCCAAATACTTTTTTCGCCAAAACCTTGAGTTTCAGCAAATCGTCACAATGAACTGGATTCCAGTTGAATGCAACCACAGGGAATTAGAATGAGTGGAATATCTTTCATCTCTGTCGGAGGTAAAGTAACTGCAATTTACTGTAATTAATTCATTGAAATGAGACCATGGTTTAACAAACTGGTTTGAAGCCATTTCACTGTTACTTTTTTGACAATCACAATAGGTACCTTAATCAAAATACTTCAAAATAGATGTTTCCTCCAGAAGAGAAAAGTAATTCTAAAGTTGAGAGATCAATAGAGAGAGAGATATATATATATATAGCATGTGAATATACAGTGAGACAAGGCTTCTTAAAGGGTGGGGCTGGACCCCATGGAAGGCTGTGTTTCATTCCTATAGAGTACCACAGTATGAGTCATAATACCCATAAAGCCTAGCAGTCAAACAAGGAAAGGGTTCCAACCATTTGTCCACCATAAATTGTTCCCACTGGGCAGTGGTTCCCAAACTGTGGGGCTCATTCTAGCTTTAAACTTCCTCTTGAAAATTGCAATAGTAGAATGCACAAGGTGCAATTTCTATATTTGGCAGCGTGCATCATCAGTTTCTCTTGTCATGTTAGTCATTGCATACCTTAGAAAGCAATTTATAACTTGCCAGAAATGTCCAGATCAACTAGTCCATGTCAGCCAAAGTGTTTTTAGGTAGGTTTTGTAGCCCATAGATATTGTAATTTGTGTCACTCAAATATCACATGAATACCCATTAGACATGCCAAAACGTATAGAATTGCTAGAAAATCTGCTTTAAACCTGCTAAATGTTCTCCGCCAACAAGAGGGGAGTGAAAAGTTTTTCATGAACATTGTTAGTGCCCATAGAAATAGACGTCCCCCAATGCTAGGGGCCCTGAGGGAAAAAGTGTGGGAACCCCGGCCATAGGGGATTTTAGAAACACTTAAAATAAGGGCTGTGTTTTGTTTAGACTTACCCTGGTGTGACGTTTTGATCACCACGTAAATCGCTCTAGGACAAGGTGACTTATAATATATTCGCCTGTATTTACCCCTCAAATTAAATTTGCAGCTATTTAGTTGCTAATGTGGCTATCGTAAAGAACTATAAATGCCGTGATGATCTGGATGAGACTGACTTGAGGCAAAGCTAAGAATCTTTGGATTAATTATCTAATGTTAGTTAAGATTTGTAATGATTAAATTGGCTAAATGTCTTTAAAATGTATAATTCTGTGAAGTGTCTTGTGCAAGTTTTAAATGGGGCGGCAGGTAGCCTAGTGGTTAGAGTGTTGGACTAGTAACTGAAAGGTTGCAAGATCAAATCCCTGAGCTGACAAGGTAAAAATCTGTCGTTCTGCCCCTGAACAAGGCATTTAACCCACTGTTCCTAGACCTTCATTGAAAATAAGAATTTGTTCTTAAAGGTAAAAAAAAAAATACATATGTTTTAATGGACACAATACCTGTTAGCAAAGGAGTCAGCTAGAGATGACGTGCAGGAGCTTGCAGGGATTTGTAGTATTCCATCATGTCTACTTTGATGCTAATTAGCATTTTCGAAACAGAATAAATAGAGCCGAATACATTGATTGAAAAAGTCACCTTGTATGAGAGAGATTTACATACTTACACGCCAGGGTAAGCCCACGCAAAACACATCACTTATTTTAAGTGATAAATTACCATATTATCATGAATTATAAACTGGGTGGTCTGAGCATTGGTAAAATATTTTCACTGTTCTAATTACGATAATAACCAGTTTATAAAAGGCAACTCTGGAGTTTGTGGTATATGGCCAATATACCACGGCTAAGGGCTGTAATTCAGGCACTTCTGTTGGGCAGAAGAACAGCCCTTAACCACGGTATATTGGCCATATATACCACACTTCCTCGGGCCTTAACTATACGTGTGTGCATGTATTCAGGCATGAGCATGTGCAGTAAGCCATATGCATGACACTCACAGTGGAAGTGACAGACTTGGCGGTACCCGACTTTTGGAATCGCAGCTGGAAGCCGTGCTTCCCAGGGTAGTCGTTGGTGGAGGGGACTGTGGAGGCGGGGGGAGGCACGCTGTCCAGGTTTGACACAGAGGGCTCCACAACCGGGGGCTCCAGCAGTTCAAACAGGACCTCGTCAAAGACCTTGTGGAGAGTCGCGTCGGGAAGGAGCTGTGAGGGAGGTAAGTGGATGCCATTTATCTACAGAGGAGTAAAGCATTCAAGTTATCAGTTGCTTGTTACATTTCTGTCTGAATAATGAAACAGGAGTGCCCACCATGGAAATCAAATTACCAGAGAAAAAAAAAATGAGCCCATTCTAAAAACGTGTGGCGTCACGAAAATACTTCCTTTACGTCATGAGGTAGACAATAAAACGTACCGAGACATCCAGGTCAGACCAGTTTTCAGTAGCAACCAGTGGAATACTGGGCCCCTGAGGTGTCATACTATAAAAAAGAAATCACCGGATCAGTCATTATTATTATGGCCCTAAAAAGACCTATGCAGAAAAGGTGCTTTAATACATTGAACAATGTCTCTGGGCTTCCACTCACAGAACCACCTCGATCTAGTCTAGAAGTAGCTACCTACCTTGGTAGTCTTAAACATAAGTCTGTGGTCCTAAAAGTTGTTAAAAACTTACTTGCTCTCCCAAATCTGCTGGAAGGAACATTGGCCCAGGGGGGGGCTGAGCTCTTCCATCCTGTATCCGTTCACTTTCTCGACAGTTCACAAGACCGGTTGGGAGGAGAGGATTGGACACAGGGACACAAGGAGGGAGGAAGGCGATAGGATCTAGGAGAGAGAGCACACCCATGTAATTAGTTAAGAAAAAAATCTATACTAGTTTTAGCAGCTACCGGTGTCTTCAAAACAATACATTTATGGAATGAGTGGGGAAAGGGGGACAACAGCTCCCAAGTGGCACTGCAGTCTAAGGCAGTGCATCTCAGTGCTAGAGGGGTCACTACAGACCCTGGTTCGAGTCCAGGCTGTATCACAAACGGCAGTAATTGAGTCCCATTGGGCGGCGCACAATTAGCCCAGTGTCGTCCTGGTTAGGGTTTGGCCAGGGTAGGCCTTCATTGTAAATAGGAAATTGTTCTTAACTGACTTGCTTAGTTAAATAAAAAAAGGCTAGAATGCAGGTAATGACCGACTGGGTTGTGTAGTTAGCTAGACAGCAATGTGAGCAAGTGGTATTAGGCTAATCCTCATCTAAATCTATGATTAACTTGCAACCCACCCTGTACAGAGAGAAATAATAAAGGTGTCTATGTATGCCATGGTTCATTGGACAGAGCCTATGAGGGAAATTAACGTCGTTGTTGTAGGCCAGGGATCATCAACTAGATTTCTACATTTGTATATGATCACATGTATCTCTCTTATGCGTGGGAATACTTGGGAACGTTTTTTTTTTAAGTAAATCACTTGAAGCGGATTTCCTGGGGGTTTTGCAGTCATGTCTGACAATGAGAACTTGGGGACAAAATAAAACCACCTGTGGGCCAAATCCAGTTGGGGAACCTTGTTCTAAGGTAAAGTTAAATGAATACACGGTGAAAATAAGATCTATGGTAAACACAGGCTTAGGATATCTTATTTCTTGTTCTATGAGAACCAGCTAAATAACTTTTTTGTAAATTCTATAGAATTTATGTAATAATAAAAACGGTTTCATAATTCATAAAGATCATGTTAACTGGCATAGACCGCTTTCGGTGTTCCCAAACATTGCCGCACGAGGGAGATGCGCGCAAATTGTTAGATAAAAGTTATTATTATAAATATTATAAATATGAATGTCAGTACCCTGCGGAAAGGCCGCAGTTGTACATGAAACACATTGGTACAGATAAGCGTTTTCAGAATTGACCTTTTTACAAGTATCGACTGAAGGTGGCTCAATCTTGTTTCTGACAAATCGCGCGAGGGTTTGAGCGTTCCTCAGTTATGGCCTAGCATGTCCTAGCTAATTAGCGAGCAGGTTAGACACCCAAAACAGTCTGAAACGTAAGCGATTCGTGATCATCATCCCACTTCCATGTCATATAATACTACAATGTGTAGTGGTTACATTTGTATTAATACAACGAAATACAAGACACACCAAACTTCACCCACCATCTTCCACTAAAATCTGCTAGCTCAGCTGTAAGCTTGACTGGCTTTTTTACTAGAATCTCAAATCAACAACGACCACAAACTTTTCCAGGCAAAATAATTTGCTACGCTGCCTAAAATAAAGTAAACATGGATTTATACCTCGCCTCCCGTTTATGAATCTTTTCTTGCAGCACCTTGGTTCTCTGTCAATGCAATCCGTAGCAGCTATAAAGCAAAATATTTTGTTTCAGTGAAAAGCGTGCATTTCGGGGATTTCCCCAATAACCAGAATAGGGGAGGGGCTGTGCAGAGTTCACAGGCCACCAATCAGAGGCCGCGCCCACCGAGGTGTATGTTTTTAAATGAAATTGCGCGAAATGTTCCAAAAACAAAATATTAAGTGGATACATTTTACATTTTGGTATTGCTAAATTATATTGGCTGAATGCAGGAATGAAAACAAATATTGTGGCGTTTGAGGCACATCATTCATTGCTGGTTATCATGCGTTGTATCATCACATTGAATTGCATAGTTCATGTTTTGTGATAATGTCTGATAATTATGTCTAATTTCTCAGATTATGTGCATGTCCAAAGATTATGAACTCATGCAAAATGATTTCCTTCAAAATAAAAAATAAATATGTAAAAGTTGCATTCATTTAGAAAAGACATGCCTGCTCCTCAAAATGTCCTTATTTCAACTGTTATAACGGCTTAATGTAATTCACCAATATTCAATCTTCCACTCTAGTTAATATGCCTAAATTATGGAATATTGTTGATGATGAGTCGATAGGCTACTAGCATTGATGGCACTAGTAGCCCTGCTATTAAGAGGGATAGCTGACTAGCTGACGTTTGAGTGAATATTCAAGCTGGTTTATTTGTCATGTACACATGATATGAGAATAAGAGCACCTCCTCCCAGCTGCCAACTGCACTGAGGCTAGGAAACAGTGTCACCACCGATAAATCAATAATAATTTAGAATTTCAATAAGCATGTTTCTACGGCTGGCCTTGCTTTCCACCTGGCTACCGCTAACCCGGTCAACAGCCTCGCACCCCCCACAGCAACTTTCCCAAGCCTCCCCCATTTCTCTTTCACCCAAATCCAAATAGCTGATGTTCTGAAAGAGCTGCAAAATCTGGACCCCTATAAATCAGCCGGCTAGACAATCTGGACGCTCTCTTTCTAAAATGATCTGCCAAAATTGTTGCAACCCCTATTACTAGCCTGTTCTCTTTGGTATCGTCTGAGATCCCCAAAGATTGGAAAGCTGCTGCGGTCATCCCCCTCTTCAAAGGGGGAGACACTCTAGACCCAAATTGCTACAGACCTATAACTATCCTACCCTGCCTTTCTAAGGTCTTCGAAAGCCAAGTTAACAAACAGATCACCAACCGTTTCGAATCCCACCGTACCTTCTACCCTATGCAATCTGGTTTCCGAGCTGGTCATGGGTGCGCCTCAGCCACGCTCAAGGTCCTAAACGATATCATAACTGCCATCGATAAGAGACAATACTGTGCAGCTGTATTCATCGACCTGGCCAAGGCTTTCGACTCTGTCAATCACCACATTCTTATTGGCAGACTCAACAGCCTTGGTTTCTCAAATGACTGCCTCGCCTGGTTCACCAAGTACTTTTCAGACAGAGTTCAGTGTGTCAAATTGGAGGGCCTGTTGTCCGGACCTCTGGCAGTCTCTATGGGGGTGCCACAGGGTTCAATTATCGGGCCGACTCTTTTCTCTGTAGACATCAATGATGTCGCTCTTGCTGCTGGTGATTCTCTGATTCACCTCTACGCAGATGACACCATTTTGTATACTTCTGGCCCTTCTTTGGACACTGTGTTAACTAACCTCCAGACGAGCTCAATGCCATACAACTCTCCTTCCGTGGCCTCCAACTGCTCTTAAATGCAAGTAAAACTAAATGCATGCTCTTCAAGCAATCGCTGCCCACACCTGCCCACCCGTCCAGCATCACTACTCTTGACGGTTCTGACTTAGAATATGTGGACAACTACAAATACCTAGGTGTCTGGTTAGACTGTAAACTCTCCTTACAAACTCACATTAAGCATCTCCAATCCAAAATTAAATCTAGAATTGGCTTCCTATTTCGAAAACAAAGCATCCTTCACTCATGCTGCCACACATACCCTCGTAAAATTGACTATGCTACCGATCCTTGACTTCGGCGATGTCATTTACAAAATAGCCTCCGACACTCTACTCAGCAAATTGAATGCAGTCTATCACAGTGCCATCCGTTTTGTCACCAAAGTCCCATATATTACCCACCACTGCGACCTGTATGTTCTCGTTGGCTGGCCCTCGCTTCATATTCGTTGCCAAACCTACTGGCTCCAGGTCTTCAAGTCTTTGCTAGGTAAAGCACCGCCTTATCTCAGCTCACTGGTCACCATAGAAGCACCCACCCGTAGCACGCGCTCCAGCAGGTATATTTCACTGATCATCCCCAAAGCCAACACTTCCTTTGGCTGCCTTTCCTTCCAGTTCTCTGCTGCCAATGACTGGAACTAATTGCAAAATTCACCCATCTGTAAATAGCCCATCCAACTACCTCATCCCCCATACTGTTATTTATTTTACTCCTTTGCACCCCAGTATCTCTACTTGCACACTCATCTTCTGCACATCTATCACTCCAGTGTTTAATTGCTATATTGTAATTAATTTGCCACTATGGCGTATTTATTGCCATACCTCCCTTATCCTACATCATTTGCACACACTGTATATATAGACCTTATCTATTGTATTATTGACTACATGTTTGTTTATTCCATGTGTAACTCTGTGTTGTTGTTTGTGTCACACTGCTTTGCTTTACCTTGGCCAGGTCGCAGTTGTAAATGAGAACTTGTTCTCAACTGGCTTACCTGGTTAAATAAAGGTGAGATAAAACAAATTAAAATAAATATACATGGATGCAGAGTGCAATAAACTGCTTAGCATTCTTTCAGGTTCACCTCTGGAAAATGCAACAACAATAGAAAAGTAAGCTATTAAATACAAAGAGTAGGAAAAACACAAACTTTATGAAGTAAAAATAGAATGATAATTTAGATAAAATATAATACAAGAAGGCACTCAAGCGAATTGACGTTGGATATTTACACATGCATGTGCAGGACCAGGAAATGATATTGATGGTACCAACCAGCAGTAAGAACCTAATCCTGATCATAGTAGTAGGCTACTGTATATAGACATATCTAGGATATAGATACCATGAATGGTGTTAGTAAGGTCACTTCAGAGCAATGCAAACAGATAGAAAATAACTACATTTGAGTTGTACGGTGCACACAAGCACCTAATTCGATCATCACCATATCTAAATGACAAACACATGCTTAACCATTCTGAATGAGACAGCAGTACTAACTGATTAAATAGCAGCGTGTAAAGATATTATAAGAACATAATAAGTACTTACTAAACTTTTATAGTTTTCAGTCTTATAAGTCTTGGCCAAGTTTGCGTGAATGGATTTCAGACAGTTTTATGATTAAGGCATTAATAATACAAGTCGATCTATCATCATATTATTATGGTTTTACACAGTGTACAGTAGTTTACAGGGATGGGACTGCATACTTGAAGTCGGAAGTTTACATACACCTTAGCCAAATACATTTAAACTCAGTTTTTCACAATTCCTGACATTTAATCCTAGTAAAAATTCCATGTCTTAGGTCAGTTAGGATCACCAATTTATTTAAAGAATGTGAAATGTCAGAATAATAGTAGAGAGAATTATTTATTTCAGCTTTTATTTTTTTCATCACATTCTCAATGGGTCAGAAGTTTACATACATTCAATTAGTATTTGGTAGCATTGTCTTTAAATTGTTTAACTTGGGTCAAACGTTTCGGGTAGTCTTCCACAAGCTTCCCACAATAAGTTGGGTGAATTTTGGCCTATTCCTCCTGACAGAGCTGGTGTAACTGAGTCAGGTTTGTAGGCCTCCTTGCTCGCACACGCTTTTTCAGTTCTGCCCACACTTTTTCTGTAGGATTGAGGCCAGGGCTTTGTGATGGCCACTCCAATACCTTGACTTTGTTGTCCTTAAGCCATTTTGGCACAACTTTGGAAGTATGCTTGGGGTCATTGTCCGTTTGGAAGACCCATTTGCAACCAAGCTTTAACTTCTTGAGATGTTGCTTCAATATATCCACACAATTTTCCACCCTCAAGATGCCATCTATTTTGTGAAGTGCACCAGTCCCTCCTGCAGCAAAGCACCACCACAACATGATGCTGCTACCCCCGTGCTTCACGGTTGGGATGGTATTCTTCGGCTTGCAAGCCTCCCCCTTTTTCCTCCAAACATAACGATGGTCATTATGGCCAAACAGTTCTATTTTTGTTTCATCAGATCATAGGACATTTCTCCAAAAAGTACAATCTTTGTCCCCATGTGCAGTTGCAAACTGTAGTCTGGCTTTTCTATGGCTTTTCTATGGCGGTTTTGGAGAAGTGGCTTCTTCCTTGCTGAGTGTCCTTTCAGGTTATGTCGATATAGAACTCGTTTTACTGTGGATATAGATACGTTTGTGCCTGTTTCCTCCAGCATCTTCACAAGGTCCTTTCTTGTTGTTCTGGGATTGATTTGCACTTTTCGGACCAAAGTACGTTCATCTCTAGGAGACAGAACGCGTCTCCTTCCTGAGTGCTATGACGGCTGTGTGGTCCCATGGTGTTTATACTTGCATACTATTGTTTGTACAGATGAACGTGGTGGCTTCGGGTGTTTGGAAATTGATCCCAAGGATGAACCAGACTTGTGGAGGTCTACAATTTTTTTTCTGAGGTCTTGGCTGATTTCCCATGATGTCAAGCAAAGAGGCACTGAGTTTGAAGGTAGGCCATGAAATACATCCACAGGTACACCTCCAATTGACTCAAATGATCTCAATTAGCCTATCAGAGGCTTCTAAAGCCATGACATCATTTTCTGGAATTTTCCAAGCTGTTTAAAGGCACAGTCAACTTAGTGTATGTAAACTTCTGATCCACTGGAATTGTGATGCAGTAAATTATAAGTGAAATAATCTGTCTGTAAACAATTGTTGGAAAAATTACTTGTCATGCACAAAGTAGATGTCGTAACCGACTTGCCAAAACTATAGTTTGTTAACAAAAAAATTGTGGAGTGGTTGAAAAACTAGTTTTAATGACTCCAACCTAAGTGTATGTAAACTTCCGACTTCAACTGTATCTACTTTTTGAAACCAGTCCTACCGTTACACAAGGACAGATACAGGGAACGGGTCCTAGTCGATGAGAATACATTTTTGCTGAGGCGTCTGTTATTTGCAGAAGAGAGGCGGTGATGGGATTTTCAAACAGAGCGGTTGCCAGGTAAAAACATTGCTAAAATAAAATGCCTTCAATATTGTGACTCTGGCTGATTGCTGAACTTTGAAAATATCCCATTGCTAGGAACTGATTTAGGTTATCAGGCTAGTCTACTCTTCACACTAGAGTTTCCTCACCATTAGTGAGCTACCACTGTCTCTGAAAAGAGGTACCTGGAACCAAATAGGGTTCTTCAACGGATTCTCCTATGGGGACAGCTGAAGAACCCTGTAAGGTTCTAGATAGCACGCTTTTTTTTCTAAGAGTGTGTGTTTGCTCTTATGGTTACAGGTCTCAAGGAGTTGGCTATACAAGTCTAACTAGTTATAATCAGTATTTTATTTAGAGTCTAAGTTAAGCATAGATAGACATCCATACTAGTATAGCATGTGCTCCTTTTTTGCCAATAGACACCATTGCGTTCTAAGTCTGAGACTTGTTGAACGCACAATTGGCTATAATGCGACATCCGTTTTCTGTCACACGTCACATTACTGTAAAGTGTTTAAGAACTGGCACTCTGGCCACCCCATTTTGCTAATCACACACACACAGTGCGGGAGCGAGTCATTACAGAGGAACAGTAATCACATCGCCTGACACACAGCAGGTCACCTGTTTGACTGGCGGTGGGGCAGTCACATGGTCCGTGTGCGTCGGTCAGTGTGGCGGTGTGAATTTCCATCAGATAACACTCTCTGATTGGTGTCACTTCCAGTTTTGGAACAACACAACTGACATTTGCACTGTGACTGCCCAAACATTGTATATTTGTTCTGTTTTCATTTCTTAGTTTGGGCCAGTCCTGTTGTTTTTTTTTTAATCTTTGATTGGGACAGTTGGTTCTAACAGGCACCACTGTGTATTATCTGTGTCTGTCCCGGGATACAGGTATGTAGGTCTACATAGACCCACACACTCTTAGAGAGAAAAGGTGCTATTTAGAACATAAAGGTGTTCTTTGGCTGTCCCGATAGAAGAACCCTTTGAAGAACCCTTTTTGGTTCCATGTAGAACCATTTTTTTAAGAGTGCATGTCATGTGGTCTGGAGGTCCTAGGCCACTGTTCTCCTGGTATAGAATTTCTTCCTCATTTAGTGTGGGCCATACACATGACTCACTGGCCTGGGGCCCTGGCTTTGGACGATGGTGTCAGGTTCAGCTCCTCTTTCTCAATCTGTGCCTTAGATTAGAGTATGATAGAGGGGAGGGGGGAAGGGGAAGATGTGAGGAAGGGAAAGTGGGGTGAGATGTGAGCTTGTTCACAGAGGGTGTGGGTGAGTTGGATTGATAGATCTAGTCCAGACATTTTTCCATTGCATTTTTGTCAGGTCCTGCCTTGCCCCTCATAACCCTTACCAAGACACACCTCCCAATTCACACCTGCTAGCTGTCCCCAATTTCCCCAGCCACCCCTACTTCGCCGACCCAAGTGGTACATTCCAAATTTAGGGCCCACTGGTTGCCTCGGAAGGAGTCATATTTTTGTGTGAAATAGGGAAGTGTTTGTGGTGGATGGGGTGAGTTAGCTGTGGTGTACTGGTGGGGAGCGTCACCCTTTTGGCATGTGTTCTAAAATAGCGGAAAGACAGAATGACTGCCAGGGCAATGTAGACAAGCCCATCTGACTATCCAGAAGAAGAGTTGAGTCATAGGTCCAGATTGGTGGTGGTGGACATTGGCTTTCTCCCAAGGTCCAGGCATCCAGCCTTTGCACACCATCCCCTGCAGAGGGATGGGCTACATATCTAAGCATATCATAAATATAGTCCTTTCTATAGATGTACCTTTTTCAGCCACTGCAGGTCTCAATCTAATCAATAAGAGGAAAGTGTCTCTTCACTCAATTATAACCATTCTTAATAATGGTGGTGGAGAAAATCACATGTTAAGTTTGAAGAGGAATTAGTTTAAAAGTAGACCAACTAGTCTACCGCACTTTTTAAAATAATGCTTTTTAACTGAATTTAACAATGGCATGAACCATCACGAATATCTCTTTTGCACATGCTGTTCAGCTTCTATATGTCCAATATACTGTATCTAGGCCACTCATGGAATCTGAAAAGCCCACAGTGCATAGAAGTTACAGTGAGATGGTGGTTATTCTGTATGCTGATGAAGCGCTCCTCTTGACTTCAGCCAATGGTGTATAAGGTCAAGACATGGCTTTCTGCTTCCGTCTCACCCCAAAAGACGACCTCTGTGACAGGCCTGCAAGAGTAGGGGGCGGCTAAAACGCCCTCCCGTCGACCCTCGTTCCCTCCGCACCTTCTCTCCGTCGTTTGAAAATACCAAGAGTTGTGCGCCGGTGTACTGATGTCATTATATACAAACTGGACCCAGACGCTCCACAAACTTCAAAGAGAGGACACGTTAAACATTTAGAACTATCGCCACCTCGTCGGTTTTCACTTTGGTTCCAGTTTTTGTCTTGGGTTTTACTCTTCCTTTCGATTTTTAATACAAGTACCAGGTTTATTGTCCTTATTCCAATTGAGTTTTTTTCACGTGGTGTCCAGTTGGGATAACGCGCGGGGGAGCGGGACACAACTGTCACCGACTGTAATCTGTGTCTCGCGCTGTCAAAGACATGCCGTCTGGGTTTCAGCAACTCGGAGGGGAGGTAATCTAAACAACACTCGTTTTTATAAGAAAATAGTTGATTTGCAATAAGTAAATTGCAATGAAATGTTTTCATGCGCACTAACACTGAGTAGCCTATGATGGATGAAGTATAATTTATTCACTATTGACACTGATTTTCAATAGTCTAGCCCATGTCTCTGCATAATGTGTGATTTAAAATGTATATTGTGTTGTTTAAAACCTTTTTCTACGACTGTAAAAGCATCATTATCAATGTATCTATTCATCAAATTATACATTTATTGTTTATGTTTTATAATCCAAGTTTTAAGCTCTCATTAGGAAAAATAAAAATCGATCACGCACTCTTATCCTAATCTATATATTTCTAAGTATCTCTATCTGTTTATTCTCATCCTCCTCTGAGTGCATGATCGATTTTTTTTCACCTGACAAAATAACTGGTCTGCCAGTGGCATTGAATCCCGCTGGTTGAATCAACGTTGTTTCAATGTAATTTCGCATGTGCATACAATGATGACAATGATGACTCCATCCAAGCAAACGGTCACTAATACCACTGCAGAATCTTGTGATCTATGACGTGGTTCACAACAACATGGTTGACCAAAATAAGGACAGAGCAACCGCTGTTTGTTAGTGTCCGTCAAATATAACAAGATAAGAAAAGACAGTGTTTCTATTGAGAGTGAAATTAAATTTGACATTTTGTGTTATTAGGATAATTATAACAATTGCTATTCATATATTAAACAAAACATAATGTTCTATTTTCTGGAAGATTGACAAAACATAAAGTCAACCTTTATTTTGGACATGAGAGCCCGTAGTTTTATTGGTCCTATATAGTGACCTTGATCAGCAGAGAGAAGAGCATGCTTACTGATCAGGGCTGAGATGAATATGGGTTGGTTGGTAGATCACCCAGTACAACCTGTACCTTGTTCCTTCCCACAGCTGACGCCAACAAGGTTACTGACACTTTAATTCAAAACCATTCTTCTTAGACTTACTAGGATTTCAGCATCTCTTCTTTCTTTTCATGATTGGTGGCACAATAGCAAAAAACACATCACTAAACTGTTATATCAAAATGCCGGTACGTTTAAATTGGTTGCTGATGACAGAATCTGAGACAGTGAGAAACAATATTATCTTGCCTTGACCTCAACTCTGTCCCATTTGTTTCTGTCTTTCCCAATATGTTCTACATATGCAGGCTACAGTTGAAATGTTGTGAAGCACGTTCTGTGAAGTGAAATAGAGCGTGACTCTTGCCTTTAGACTAGAAATGTTTTCTTTGTTGTACGATGTGGGACGCAGACACACACACACACACACACACACACACACACACACACACACACACACACACACACACACACACACACACACACACACACACACACACTTTCCCTTTGTTTTGCTTTATTTTGACAAACACAGCTTATCTGGAGACTCAACACAGCAAGGCTACAGCAACACAGACAGACAGACACACCCTGACACAAACTCAACCAGGTGTATAACACACATTGGGACATTTATTAATGAACCATTTTACCATGTCTCAGAATAGTATAGACCAGAACATAATGCATAGAATATTGTAGAATAGAACTATGTCCTCTGACGGGAACTGCTTGCAGTCTTGTTTAGTTGAAACAAAACAGTAAACACTCCATGTATATGTTTTTATTAATAACATAACATATTGATAACAGTTTTGGAGAAGAAACTGTCAACCCTATCTAGCTATGATAGGATATGAACTAAGTAACGGTGCATTGCAGCCCATGTTTAACTAATGTGAACTCATTGGTATGTTGTGAAGGCTTGTGGAGCCAGTCAGCTTTCTGTGTTGAAGGTAAACAGATGTAAACAGTAGGAAGGCCTGGTCAGTCTCTCCCAGAACCCCTAGCTGTCAGTCACCGTGGCAACAGGTGCCTGTGAGAGGATGGGAACTATAGGCAACTCATCGTTCAGTCACCCAATAACATGATACACAGGAAAGTCCTGGACATGGCTACAAAGATCCTTTCTCATTTAGTACCACAGTTACAGTGGGGCAAAAAAGTATTTAGTCAGCCACCAATTGTGAAATTTCTCCCACTTCAAAATATGAGAGAGACCTGTAATTTTCATCATAGGTACACTTCAACTATGACAGACAAAAAATCCAGAAAATCACATTGTAGGATTTTTTATGAATTTATTTGCAAATTATGGTGGAAAATAAGTATTTGGTCACCTACAAACAAGCAATATTTCTGGCTCTCACAGACCTGTAACTTCTTCTTTAAGAGGCTCATCTGTCCTCCACTCGTTACCTGTATTAATGGCACCTGTTTGAACTTGCTATCAGTATAAAAGACACCTGTCCACAACCTCAAACAGTCACACTCCAAACTCCACTATGGCCAAGACCAAAGAGCTGTCAAAGGACACCAGAAACAAAATTGTAGACCTGCACCAGGCTGGGAAGACTGAATCTGCAATAGGTAAGCAGCTTAGTTTGAAGAAATCAACTGTGGGAGCAATTATTAGGAAATGGAAGACATACAAGACCACTGATAATCTCCCTCAATCTGGGGCTCCACGCAAGATCTCACCCCGTGGGGTCAAAAGGATCACAAGAACGGTGAGCAAAAATCCCAGAACCACACGGGGGGACCTAGTAAATGACCTGCAGAGAGCTGGGACCAAAGTAACAAAGCCTACCATCAGTAACACACTACGCCACCAGGGACTCAAATCCTGTAGTGCCAGACATGTCCCCCTGCTTAAGCCAGTACATGTCCAGGCCCATCTGAAGTTTGCTAGAGAGCATTTGGATGAACCAGAAGAAGATTGGGAGAATGTCATATGGTCAGATCAAACCAAAATATAACTTTTTGGTAAAAACTCAACTCGTCGTGTTTGGAGGACAAAGAATGCTGAGTTGCATCCAAAGAACATCATACCTACTGTGAAGCATGGGGGTGGAAACATCATGCTTTGGGGCTGTTTTTCTGCAAAGGGACCAGGACGAATGATCCGTGTAAAGGAAAGAATGAATGGGGCCATGTATCGTGAGATTTTGAGTGAAAACCTCCTTCCATCAGCAAGGGCATTGAAGATGAAACGTGGCTGGGTCTTTCAGCATGACAAGGATCCCAAACACACCGCCCGTGCAACGAAGGAGTGGCTTCGTAAGAAGCATTTCAAGGTCCTGGAGTGGCCTAGCCAGTCTCCAGATCTCAACCCCATAGAAAATCTTTGGAGGGAGTTGAAAGTCTGTGTTGCCCAGCAACAGCCCCAAAACATCACTGCTCTAGAGGAGATCTGCATGGAGGAATGGGCCAAAATACCAGCAACAGTGTGTGAAAACCTTGTGAAGACTTACAGAAAACATTTGACCTCTGTAATTGCCAACAAAGGGTATATAACAAAGTATTGAGATAAACTTTTGTTTATTGACCAAATACTTATTTTCCACCATAATTTGCAAATAAATTCATAAAAAATCCTACAATGTGATTTTCTGGATTTTTTTTTCTCATTTTGTCTGTCACATTTGAAGTGTACCTATGATGAAAATTATTTTAAGTGGGAGAACTTGCACAATTGGTGGCTGACTAAATACTTTTTTGCCCCACTGTATATATAGTGGATATTAGAGAGGTGTGTCTGGAGGGATGTGGGGTCTGTTTGTGCATGTGTGTGTGTGTGTGTAGTTTTGGCCTTTACTAAGACAGGAGAGTTCCCAAAATATAGAGGCTTGTAAAAAGTCTAGACCATGGTCATCTTACAAATGCAGTTTCGTCATTGTCTGTGTATAGACATGACATTGTCTGTGTATGGACATGACATTGTCTGTGTATGGACATGACATTGTCTGTGCAACAAACCATACCTTTCTAGATGGTCCATCTTCTCCACATCCTTCACACAATCTCTTTGTGAACAACCACACAATTGCATCATGGTGACAGTGAGGTGTTGTGTTCTTGTGTGTGCTCTACAGACGGTGACTGGAACCCTTGCTCTCTCAGTGTTCACCGCTGTATTGGGTTCCTTTCAGTTTGGGTACAACATAGGTGTCATCAACGCTCCTCAGAAGGTAAGACCGACTTGCACTCATCAACCAGAGCTATTGATACAGAGTTCTGCAAATTGGGATTTAGAATTTCCTATAGATGCCATGTTTGCACCAAAAGTGTTATCATGAAACATGGGTCTGCAAACATAGATGCTAGTGCCAGAACCATGGTTCTCAGACGGTTGCATACTTACGTGTAATACACTTCAAAACCAGGTGAGACGGTTCAGCATCGGAATAACTGTTAACCAAGAACTCTTCAATGTGTTGTCTCACATTTCATTTCACACACTGATAGGGGAGTGTGGCTGCAAAACTACCTGAGACAGGTAGTGAGTTGGCATTTACACAGATGTCCCCTTGATTCCACCCAGCTAAGCTAAGTCTCGCCATTTCAACTGATAAAGGGCAGCGACTGAAAACAGCTCTCTGTGCTCTATGAGTGAGTCAAAGAGAGTTGCTGTTTAAGAACCGACCTGGGAATTAATACCTCTAGCATGACCTTTTCTAAAACCGATTATTGTTGATGTTTTCTCTAAGGACCAGGTACACTACATGGCCAAAAGTATGTGGACACCTGCTCGTCGAATGTCTCATTCCAAAATCATGGGCAATAATATGGAGTTTGTCCCCCCTTTGCTGCTATAACAGCCTCCACTCTTCTGGGAAGGCTTTCCACTAGATGTTGGAACACTGAAACGGGGACTTGCTTCAGCCACAAGAGCATTAGTGAGGTTGGGCACTGATGTTGGGCGATTAGGTCCTGGCATCGGCCAAACCCAGACTCATCCGTCAGACTGCCAGATGGTGAAGCGTGATTCATCCCGCCAGAGAACTTGTTTCCACTGCTCCAGAGTCTAATGGCGGTGAGCTTTACACCACTCCAGCCGACGCTTGGCATTGCGCATGGTGATCTTAGGCTTGTGTGCGGCTGCTCGGCCATGAAAACCCATTTCATGAAGCTCCCGATGAACAGTTCTTGTGCTGACGTTGCTTCCAGATGCAGTTTGGAACTTGGTAGTGAGTGTTGCAACCGAGGACAGACAATTTTTACTCGCTACGCCTTTCAGCACTCAGCAGTCCCGTTCTGTGAGTTGACCGGAGCACCCCAAGCAGGGCAGAAATGTGACAAACTGACTTGCTGGGAAGGTGGCATCCTATGATGTTGTCACGTTGAAAGTTACTGAGTTCTCCAGTAAGGCCATTCTACTGCCAGTGTTTTTCTATGGAGATTGCATGGCGGTGTGCTCGATTTTATACACCTGTCAGCAACGGGTGTGTCTGAAATGCCGAATCCACTCATTGTATATATAGTGAATTTGTACACCATAGGTTGACTTCTCCCTTTCACAGTGCAGTACAGTCTATGGGACGGATTCCTGGACACAGATTACGACTAGTCCTGGACTAAAAAACATTCTCAATGGAGTTCTCCATTGAAAGCTATTTTTAGTCCACGACTAAGCCTAATCTGTGACTGGAAAACCAGCCCTATGTGTTTTAAAAGCAACATCCTAATGTTAGTACAAACAATTATGTATTGAAACTTGGTCGATGAGAGAGAGAGAGAGAGAGAGAGAGAGAATAGAGAGAAAGAGATAGAGAGAGAGAATAGAGAGAGAGAGAGAGAGAGAGAGAGAGAGAGAGAGAGAAAGGGGGAATAGAGAGAGAGAGAGAAAGGGGGAATAGAGAGAGAGAGAGCGAGAGAGAGAAAGGGGGAATAGAGAGAGAGAGAGAGAGAGAGAGAAAGGGGGAATAGAGAAAGAGGTAAAGGGGGAATAGAGAGAGTGAGGATGTACTTTTAGAGAATAGGAGATGGATAAAGAGAGAGCGAGGAAGAAATAGATTGGATGCAAGAGGGAAAGATCAGAAAGAGCGAGGGGTGTCCGAGTAATGTCAACACCAGGGGGTGTGTGCACCACATGCTGAATGACGAAACACACAGCGTTGCCAAAAATAGCCACCATGCTCACCTCTCCTCAGCTCTCATCCCCCTTATCCCCCCTCATCATCCCTCACCCCCCCTCACCACTCCTTCCAATCCTCACCCCTCATCATCCCTCAACCCTCATCCCCCTCCTCACCCCTCATCCCCTTCTCACCTCTCATCCTCTCCTCACACCTCATCCCCTCTTCACACCTCATCTCATCCTCTCCTCTCCTCACCTCTCATCCTCTCCTCTCCTCACCCATCATCCCCTTCTCACCCCTCACCCCCTCCTCACCCCTTCTCACCCCCCCTCACCCCTCCACTCCCTCACCCATCTGCAAGCCTTCACAATTCACACATCTATTTACCCCCTCCATTGCCCCCCCCCCCCCCCTCCCCCCCATCTCAGGTATCCTTCACAGCTGAGGGGTGCAATTGGAGGCAGAGGGGTTTAAGGCAGTGATTCTGGTGTCATGGGAAAAAGGGGCTATTTTGGGCTTTGGGGGGGCGACACTCACAAGGTTCGCAGAGGGTTCACGCCGAGACAGAGTCAAGGGCAGATGGTGTCGTGTTCAGAGTAGGACACTACATAGTGCACGTCCAGTACAGCCTCCTGAACCATATAGATATAGTTAGATGCTCTCACTGCTATCTAGACATTCCCTTAGATTCACTATCCTAAAGCCCCCTTCTCGTAAAATGTGTTAGTCGGGGTTGGGTCATGGGGTTTTGATGTGGAAGTGGCATATGTCAGAACATATATCTGCTAATTACTAATATAGAGAATATATTGGAACATATGTCAGCTACCATACATCAAATCCACTGAATGTACCAAACATTAAGTACACCTGCCTAATATTGGCTTTCACCCCCCTTTGCCCTCAGAACAGCCTCAATTTGTCGGGACATGGACTCTACAAGGTGTTGAAAGTGTTCCACAGGGATGCTGGCCCATGTTGACTCCAACGCCTCCCACAGTTGTGTCAAGTTGGCTGGATTTCCTTTGGGTGGTGGACCATTCTTGATACACATGGGAAACCGTTGAGCGTGAAAAACCCAGCAGTGTTGCAGTTCTTGACACAAACCGGTGCGCCTGGCACCTACTACCATACCCCAAAATCTTTAGTCTTGCCCATTCACCCTCTGAATTGCACACATACACAATCCATGTCTCAATTGTCTCAAGGCTTAAAAATCCTTCTTAAACCTGTTTCCATCCCTTCATCTACACTGATTGAAGTGGATTTAACAAATTACATCAATAAGGGATCATAGCTTTCACCTGGATTCACCTGGTCAGTCAATGTTTTTTTGTTTTTTTTTCACCTTTATTTAACTAGGTAGGCTAGTTGAGAACAAGTTCTCATTTGCAACTGCGACCTGGCCAAGATAAAGCATAGCAGTATGAGCAGACAACACAGAGTTACACATGGAGTAAACAATTAACAAGTCAATAACACAGTAGAAAACAAAGGGGGAGTCTATAAACAATGTGTGCAAAAGGCATGAGGAGGTAGGCGAATAATTACAATTTTGCAGATTAACACTGGAGTGATGAATGATCAGATGGTCATGTACGGGTAGAGATATTGGTGTGCAAAAGAGCAGAAAAGTAAATAAATAAAAACAGTATGGGGATGAGGTAGGTGAAAATGGGTGGGCTATTTACCAATAGACTATGTACAGCTGCAGCGATCGGTTAGCTGCTCAGATAGCTGATGTTTGAATTTGGTGAGGGAGATAAAAGTCTCCAACTTCAGCGATTTTTGCAATTCGTTCCAGTCACAGGCAGCAGAGTACTGGAACGAAAGGCGGCCAAATGAGGTGTTGGCTTTAGGGATGATCAGTGAGATACACCTGCTGGAGCGCGTGCTACGGATGGGTGTTGCCATCGTGACCAGTGAGCTGAGATAAGGCGGAGCTTTACCTAGCATGGACTTGTAGATGACCTGGAGCCAGTGGGTCTGGCGACGAATATGTAGCGAGGGCCAGCCGACTAGAGCATACAAGTCGCAGTGGTGGGTGGTATAAGGTGCTTTAGTGACAAAACGGACGGCACTGTGATAGACTGCATCCAGTTTGCTGAGTAGAGTGTTGGAAGCCATTTTGTAGATGACGTCGCCGAAGTCGAGGATCGGTAGGATAGTCAGTTTTACTAGGGTAAGCTTGGCGGCGTGAGTGAAGGAGGCTTTGTTGCGGAATAGAAAGCCGACTCTTGATTTGATTTTCGATTGGAGATGTTTGATATGAGTCTGGAAGGAGAGTTTGCAGTCTAGCCTGACACCTAGGTACTTATAGATGTCCACATATTCTAGGTCGGAACCATCCAGGGTGGTGATGCTAGGCGGGCATGCGGGTGCAGGCAGCGATCGGTTGAAAAGCATGCATTTGGTTTTGCTAGCGTTTAAGAGAGGCCACGGAAGGAGTGTTGTATGGCATTGAAGCTTGTTTGGAGGTTAGATAGCACAGTGTCCAATGACGGGCAGAAAGTATATAGAATGGTGTCGTCTGCGTAGAGGTGGATCAGGGAATCGCCCGCAGCAAGAGCAACATCATTGATGTATACAGAGAAAAGAGTCGGCCCGAGAATTGGAGAGAGCACATTATATCAAATGTAGCATTGTTTCATGCTGCATATATTGCATTGTGGGTATACAGCAGTATCATTCAAGTGTTAGTACCTGTATTTAGATACAGCCAGTGAGTGAGTTAGACAGAGGAACTTACTTGGAGTTAGTGAGTTGTGTTTTAGAGGGGCCTTACAACCGACGTGGCTCCTCTGGTCATGAGTCCCGGTCCCTTGACACTCTTAACTCAGAGTGTCAAAACCTTGACCCCTGTGCCATCTACTGTATTTACCAGGCGAAACCCTCAGGCCCAAAACAACCTTTAGACTGAACTGACATCTATTTGTGTTAAATTACAGTTTAGTCACTTAGCAGACTCTCTTATCCAGAGTGACTTACAGGAGCAATTAGGGTTAAGTGTCTTGTTCAAGGGCACACCAAGATATTTTTTGGGGGTTACTGGCCCAACACTCTTAACTGCTAGGCTACCTGCCTAGGTAAGGGATTAATGAGTAGGAAGTTAGTCATATTGGCAGGCAAGAGGCACAGAGTTTTGGGTTGTGGTTATAGCTGGCCTGCACAGAACAGTTTGTCCTAGTATTCACACAAAGCATATCTCTCTCTGTTCTATTACCAAAGTATTTATCTCAAGGAACAAGTAACACTTTGTGAGGCCTCACATACACTTACTACCTAGATTCAGTATATGTGGCCCATGCCATCCCACTGGGCACAAAATGATTGAATTAACATTGTTTCAAAAGTAATTTGTCAATGTATTGTGACGTGGAATCTATGTAGAAAATACATTGGATTTGTAAAAAAGTAATCAACTTGTTTTGAGGGTAAATTTTAACCACGGGATTATGTCATCATAGTAACAAAATGTCTACGTACATATTTTTAACCTTGTATACAATATGTTGAATTTGTACCTTTAAAACAACATCAGATCTTCAACGTTACAACCATTATCATAAAATAAGCAGCTTAAAGCCTAAATAGGACTAGGGTTTCAAGCTTTGGTTGATTTCAAATGTTATGATATTTTGTTACATTAAATTGTGTTTGGTTGTCAACACAACCAAATATCAACATTTAAAGGAGCTGTATCTTCTGCTTGGATAGTTCCTTCTGTACCACTGACTTAGTCTGGCTTTAATTCCAGTTTGTCTACAAATTAATCATTAATATGTTGGATTCAGGTATCTATCTCAGGAATTGGACTAAGGGCCTCCTGAGTGGTGCAGCGGTCTAAGGCATTGCAGTGCTAGGGGCTTCACTACAGACCCGGGTTCAATCCCAGGCTGTGTCGCAGCCAGCCGTGACTGTGAGACGGTGTACAATTGGCCCAGCGTCATCTGGGTTAGGCTAGGGCTTGGCCGGCAGGGATGTCCTTGTCTCATCGTGACTCCTTGTGGTGGGCTAGGCACATGCACGCTGACTCGGTTGCCAGTTGTACAGTGTTTCCTCTGACACATTGGTGCAGCTGGCTTCAGGGTTAAGTGAGCAGTGTGTCATGAAGCTTGGCAGGGTTGTGTTTTGGAGGACGCATGGCTCTCAACCTTCGCCTCTCCCAAGTCCGTATGGGAGTTGCAGCGATGGGACAAAACTGTAACTACCAATTGGATATCACAAAAAATAATAGGATCAAACTTTATTTACAGTTGGAATTGATTTAGTTGAGATGGATACCTGAATCCAACATATCAATGATTAATTTGTAGACAAACTGAAATTAAAGCCAGACTAAGTCAGTGGTACAGAAGGAACTATCCAAGCAGAAGATACAGCTCCTTCAAATGTTAATATTTGGTTGTGTTGGCAACCAAACACAATTCAGTATCACTTTTGAAATAAATTAACTAATTATAAGTTGGATATACGTCTCCAACTCAACCAAAAATATATGTTCAAGGATGGGATTAAGCCAGTTGCTCTGATGCAACTATCCATGCAATAGATACATCTCCTTTAAATGTTAATATTTGGTTGCCTTGTCAACCAAACACAGTTCAGTATTACTTTTGTAATACAGTAAATCGTGCATGTTCAAGATAGCATGTATAGGTTGTTGCAGGTCTGTGGAGATCTTCACAATGGCTGTAATAACCTACACAGAATCGCAAACTGCAATCCAGGTCATTTGGTTCCGCTGTTCGATGAAACACAATGGAATGTAGGTTGTAATTTCATTGATCAACGTCTCAACCAAATATTATCCACTCTGAAATTATTTTAAAAAATGCAACTAGGCATGTCAGTTAAGAACAAATTCTTATTTACAATGTCGGCCTACCTCCGCCAAACCCCAACGATGCTGTGCCGGTTTATGGGACTCCCAATCACAGCCAGATGTGATTCAGCCTGTATTTGATCCAGGGACTGTAGTGACACCTCTTGCATTGACATGCAATGCCTTAGACCGCTGCGCCACTCGGGAGCCCAAAATGCAGGAATCAAACCAACAACTCTGGTGTTGTAAGGAAGCACAACGCTCCAACCAACTAAAGAAATGTTATCTTTGTTATCTTGACAACATTGTTGTCTTCCTAACTTGGTCCCAGATCAGTTTGTGTCTTACCAACTCCTATGATCACTGTCATGCTGGGACAGCACAAACAGACCTGGGACTAGACTATAGTCTTCCTAAGGAAAAATATTAGCTCTATCAAATGTCTCATATCTCTTCTCCTGCCTGTCCAGATCATTGAAGCGGACTACAACGCTACATGGGTGCATCGGTATGGAGAGCCCATCCCCAGCAGTACCCTCACAACCCTCTGGTCCCTGTCCGTAGCCATCTTCTCTATAGGCGGTATGATCTCCTCCTTCTGTGTGGGCGTCATCTCAGAGTGGCTGGGGAGGTAGGAGAGATGATACACACATGTATGCATGCGGGAGCGGACACACAGACACACACTCACCCACAGAATGCACATATGCACACAAGTACAAGCGCACACACACACAAGCACACACACACACACTTGTAAATATCATAGCACGTGTTTTTTATTTGGCATAGATGTAGATGTTTATTTTGCATAGACAGATGTATTCACTTTCTCACAGACTTAGGGCTAGTATGTACACACATAGACCTACACACTGATCCACCCACGTAATGCATAGTTGTCAGCACTCCTGAGTGTCACAGCGGTCTAAGGCTCTGCATCTCAGTGCTTGAGGCATTATTACAGACACCCTGGTTCAAATCCAGGCTGTATCGTAACCGGCTGTGATTGGGAGTCATATAGGGCAGTGCACAATTGGCCCAGTGTCATCTGGGTTTGGCTGGTGTAGGCCGTCATTGTAAATAAGAATTTGTTCTTAACTGACTTGCCTAGTTAAACCAAGCTGGTTCCGTATAGATAGTGTCAGTCAGTTAGATCCAAAATGGTTCTCCATAGATAGTGGCAGTCAGTTAGATCAAACATGGTTCGCCATAGATAGTGTCAGTCAGTTAGATCCAATGTGGTTCCCTATGGAAAGTGTCAGTCAGTTAGATCCAACATGGTTCCCCATAGATAGTGTCAGTCAGTTAGATCCAACGTGGTTTCCTATGGATAGTGTTAGCAAATCAAACTTGTCACATGCTTTGTAGACTAACAATGAAATGCTTACTTATGGGCCCTTCCCAACAATGCAGTGAGAAATATATAGGAAAAACAGTGGGAGTGACTGTCAGTCAGATCCAACATGGTTCCCTATGGATAGTGGGAGAAAGTGTTACTGGGCAGGGTTGTGTTATTAGGCAGTGGCTCAACTCAGTTTCTTATTGTAACCCAAGCCAAGATTTTATCTGGACACAGACCCAGAGCCCTCTGTGATTGAAAGGAGATCCCGAGTAGAGTGGGAGTAAGAAAGCCGGAGCCGGTCTTTCCCCCTAGACTTAAGTTTCTCATGGTGGGCAAAATTACAGATTGCCCCTTTAAGTCTATCAAAAGTGTGCAAGTTTGAGCATGTGTCCATTTTTTTTATCAGCATGAGTGATAGAAGCCAGACTTTTATTCCATAGGCTGGGATCCGCACTATGCAGCTGTTGCAAGAACACATTTTTTCTGGCTGTCCACTGGTTTCAAAAGCAAAGATTGATAGGCAGCTTAAACTTCTTGAATTCAACCATCAACTATACATTTAGATTTGCGAACAGCCATCCACAACAACCACAATCCATAAATCGCAAATAGCTAAATGAGAGAGCAGCAGTGTGATTCACATCAATGTGCTATGTAGATATCAATACTAAGTGATATCCGTATCGCCGTAGACTACACCACTGCTGTCGTCCTTACCTCCAAGCGTTTATTTAAGTTGGACAGTCATTGGATGCCGACAGCAGTCGCACCATTGGAAGAATTAGCTTGGACTGTAGCCTACAAAAGCCTATTGCTGCTCTTTTCCCACGATCCATCAAACCCATTTGCTGTGTCATCATAGTGGTCTCTGACTTGTGGTCAGACTCGCTCAGGTGGAACAAACTTAAACTCGTGCCTTTTTTCAATTCTGATTTGAATGTCATTGAGAAAAGTATCAAACATCCTTTCTGAATCTAAAAGTAATTCTTGAGGTAATCATCTAGTTTTTCAAAAGAATCTGTAATCTGATTACAATATTTTTGCTTGTAATGTAACAGAATACAGTTTTTTGTAATCCCTTACTTGTACTCCCCAACCCTGCCTGTGACACTTTCTCCTATGACACTTTGTAACATGGATATATCAGCAGAGGCATTATCTCTGTTTTGTGATCTGCCATTAAGAGGCTAAATGGTGGAATTGTCGAAGACCTATTCTTATACTGTCTAACTGCCAGAACACACACTACTCACAAATATCAATTGTATATCTGCAAACCAACAACTAATAACTTGAAATGTACATCGTATTTACTTCTACTATACCAATGATAACTAATATATTTATCTTTATTCTGACAGGAGGAAAGCCATGCTCATTAACAACTTGTTTGCCTTCATCGGAGGAGGTTTGATGGGCATGGCCAAGATCAGCCGGTCCTTCGAGATGATGATTCTGGGACGATTTGTCATCGGTGCATACTGTGGTCAGCACTCATCCTGCAGATTGATTATCTCAGAAATGTGTTTTGATGTGGTTTAATGCTGTTTGAATGGCTTTTCAGTGGTGCAGTTGTAGACAGACTATATTGTTTTCTATGGTTGTAGATGAACAGTACTGACCAGTGAAATAGTTCATCGGAACCACTATCTCTGCTCGGTTTTCTCCACACCTTGACGTACCAGTTTCTGAATCGGAGCCTCATTCTCTTTCTCCCAGGATTGGCATCGGGGCTGGTGCCCATGTATGTGGGTGAGATAGCCCCTACCAGTCTGCGAGGGGCATTGGGCACGCTCCACCAGCTGGCTATCGTCACAGGGATTCTCATGGCACAGGTACAGCTCTCAGACCACACAATATTTTTTTCTCTACAGACCAGAGAATGGTGTTTGTTCTCCACAACACAGCTATCTGAACAAGTATTAAAGTAGTCAACTTCTCTCTCCTTCCTCCTCTCTCTCTCTCTCTCTCTCTCTCTCTCTCTCTCTCTCTCTCTCTCCTTCCTTCCTTCCCCTCTCTCTTTCACTCTCTCTTTCGCTCTCTCTCTCTCTTTCCTCCCTCTCACTCTCTCTCTCTCTCTCTGCTTTCCTTTCCTCTCTCCCTTTCTCCCCCTTCCTACCTTTTCCTTAGGTCCTGGGTCTGGAGTCTTTGCTGGGCAGTGAGGAGTTGTGGCCAGTGCTGGTGGGTGTGACCGTTCTGCCCACTGTCCTGCAGATGGTGCTGCTGCCCTTTTGCCCCGAGAGCCCCCGCTTCCTCTACATCATCCGTTCCCAGGAGCACCACGCCAAGAGCGGTGAGGATCCAATCACGACCATGTACCAGGACACTCTGATGGCCTCTTTTGCTTGTCTCCTTTCTTTGTCTCTTTTTCTTTCTGGATGAACGGAGAGGACCACAAGCAGAACAGGGGCAGGGTTTGAATAACAGGGGGGCTAGGTAATCTGGGCAACCCCAGAACAAGTCAGCCTCCCCCACCACACACACACTCTGAAACCCATCTGAAGTTCTATTCTCAGCCTGATTCTCATTCCCACTCACCCCTAGGCTTGAGGAGGCTGACGGGGAGACAGGAAGTGGGGGATATGCTGGCAGAGATGAAGGAGGAGAAGAGGAGGATGGACATGGAGAGGAAGGTGTCCATCGCAGAGCTCTTCCGCTCCCCCATGTACCGGCAGCCCATCATCATCGCCATCCTACTGCAACTCTCACAACAGCTGTCCGGGGTGAACGCTGTGAGTACTAGAGGAGGGAGGAGAGTGGGGAAGAGTGTGTGTGTGTCTAAGGATCTTTGTAGCCGTGTCTAGGACTTTATTGTGTGATTGGGTGATTGAATGCTGAGTTCCATATAGTTCCCATCATCTCACAGGCACCTGTTGCCACGGTGACTGACAACTAGGGGTTCTGGGAGAGACAGACCAGGCCTTCCTACTGTTTACATCTGTTTACCTTCAACACAGAAAGCTGACTGGCTCCACAAGCCTTCACAACATACCACTAGTTAAACATGGGCTGCAATGCACCGTTACTTAGTTCATATCTTATCATAGCTAGATAGGGTTGACAGATTCTTCTCCAAAAATGTTATCAATATGTTATGTTATTAATACAAACATATACACTGAGTATACCAAACATTAGGACCACCTTCCTAATATTGAGTTGCACCTCAGACCGGCCTCAACTCGTCGGGCCATGGACTTTACAAGGTGTCAGAAGCGTTCCACAGGGATGCTGGCCCATGTTGACTCAAATGCTTCCCACGGTTGTGTCAAGTTGGCTGGATGTCCTTTGGGTGGTGGGCCATTCTTGATACACATGGGAAACTGTTGAGTGTGAAAAACCTAGCAGCGTTGTTGTTCTTGGCATATTCAAACTGGTGCGCCTGGCACATACTACCATACTCCGTTCAACGGCACTTAAATATTTAGTCTCACCCTCTGAATGGCACACATACACAATCAATGCCTCAATTGTCTCAAGGCTTATAAATCCTCCTTTAACCTGTCTCCTCCCCTTTATCTACACGGATTGAAGTGGATTCAACAGGCGACACCAAAAAGGGATCATAGCTTTCAACTGACTACACAAAACATTAGGAACACCTGCTCTTTCCATGACAGACTGACCAGGTGATTCCAGTTGAAAGCTATGATCCCTTTTTGGTGTCGCCTGTTGAATCCACTTCAATCCGTGTAGATAAAGGGGAGGAGGCGGGTTAAAGAAGGAGTTTTAAGGCTTGAGACATGGATTGTGTATGTGTTTACTCTTTTGTTTTATTTGAACTAAACAAGAATGTGCCAAGCAGTACGTGTCAGAGGACATAGTTCTATTCTACAATATTCTATGCATTATTTTCTGGTCTATACTATTCTGAGACATGGTAAAACGGTTCATTAATAAATGTCCCAATGTGTGTTATACACCTGGTTGAGTTTGTGTCAGGGTGTGTCTGTCTGTGTTGCTGTAGCCTTGCTGTATTGAGACTCCAGATAAGCTGTGTTTGTCAAAATAAAGCAAAACAAAGGGAAAGTGTGTGTGTGTGTGTGTGTGTGTGTGTGTGTGTTCAAACTCTTCCACAGTCAATCCTCTTTGGCCATTTTCACAATTTGAATCAATGTTAGAATGGACAATTCCACCGTTACACAAACCATATTGCCTTTCGGCACATATTTGGTCAGTATTACTCAGAAAGCTGGACCACGTTCCTTGACCAACCGTCTTCTATTTCTCTCCTGTCCAGATCTTCTACTACTCCACCAGTATCTTCCAGAAGGCAGGGGTCCAGAGCCCCGTCTACGCCACTATAGGAGCCGGTGTGGTCAACTGTGCCTTCACCGTGGTCTCGGTACGCTTGCAAGGTCCTGTAACCAGGCACCTCCATTACTGTTTAACTCTTCACCTTTATCACTGAACAAAGAAGATAACGTAGTGAGTCGGCCCAACCTAGACTTTCCCCTCCAAATCGGCCAGAGTTGGGTTGCCAGGTCATGATTAGTTTTTTTAATGTTATTGATTGGGTTGAGGGTTGATCTTTGATTTTAAAATGCAAACTTCTCTAGTTAAGCCATCGCTTTTGTGTTTCCATCCTGTAGAAAGCTCCTACATAAAATACAGTCTTTTAGATTGGAGAATTCCTTAGGCAAACGCCAGTTGGAAAATTCAGACCATATCATCTGCAAAGTTTTTCCTCAATTAGAAATGAGCGAGCATGACACGGACCTGTTGTTACTGACCTGGTTGTCACCTTGTTCTTATCCAATCAACAGCTCTTCCTGGTTGAGAGGACTGGTCGCCGGACACTACACATGCTGGGCCTGTCTGGAATGTGCGGCTGCGCCATTGTCATGACAATGGCTCTCGCCCTATTGGTCAGTTCCAAACGAATACCAACAAGCTCATTAATCCATTAACATATTATCATAATGGCAACTTTGGTGGACTGGAATAATGTATCCATAAACATAAAATTACTACACTGAACAAAAATATAAACGCAACATGTAAAGTATTGGCCTTTGTGCTGGGGACAACAACAACACTCTAAAATTTGCAGTTTTGTTTCAACACAATGACACAGGTGTCATGTTTTGAAGGAACGTGCAATTGGCATGCTGACTGCAGGAATGGCCACCAGAGCTTTTGTCAGGGAAATTAATGTTCATTTCTCTACCATCAGCCTCCTCCAACGTCATTTTAGAGAATTTGGCAGTGCGGTCAACCGGCCTCACAATCTCAGACCACGTGTAGTGTTGCGTGGGCAAGCGATTTGCTGATGTCAACGTTGTGAACAGAGTGCCCAATGGTGATGGGGTTATGGTATGGGCAGACATAAGCTACGGACAACAAACACAATCTAATTTTATCGATGGCAATTTGAATGCGACGAGATCCTGAGGCCCATTGTCATGCCATTCATCTGCCGCCATCACCTCATGTTTCAGCATGATAATGCACGGCCCCATGTCGCAAGGATCTGTACACAATTCATGGAAGCTGAAAATGGCCCTGTTCTTTCATGGCCTGCCTACTCATCAGACGTCACCCATTGAACATGTTTGGAATGCTCTGGATTGACGTGTACGACAGCGTGTTCCAATTCCCGACAATACCCAGGAACTTCACACAGCCATTGAAGAGGAGTGGGACAACATTCCACAGGCCCCAATCAACAGCGGATCAACTCTATGCAACGGAGATGTCACACTGCATGTGATAAACGGTGGTCATACCAGATACTGACTGGTTTTCTGATCCATGCTCCTACCTTTTTTTTCCTTATATGAACTGTAACTCAGTAAAATCTTTGAATTTATTGCATGTTGCATTTATATTTTTGTTCAGTATAGAAGGGGCCCCCTATTCAAATGAGGCCATAATGGGTGGTATGACTATTTCTATGCATGTACCACAGGCAGCTGGTGGCACCTTAATTGGGGAGGACTGGCTTATTGTAATGGCTGGAATGTAATGAATGGAATGGTATTGACACATCAAACACATGATTTCCTTGTGTTTGATACCATTCCAGTCATTTATGATCAGTCCTCCGCTCACCAGCCATGTACCTCTGGCTAAACCATCTCCTTTCCCTTGGCAGGACAGTGTTCCCTGGATGAGCTACATCAGCATGCTGGCCATATTTGGCTTCGTGGCCTTCTTCGAGGTGGGCCCCGGGCCCATCCCCTGGTTCTTCGTGGCTGAGCTCTTCTCCCAAGGCCCCAGGCCCGCTGCTATGGCCGTGGCCGGATTCGCCAATTGGACAGCCAACTTCGTTATCGGCTTTGGCTTCCAATATGTTGCTGTAAGTACAGTGGTCACTATGGTGTTTTGGGGGAATTTTGGGATTGTAATATAATGGATATTGATCAGTGAAGTCAATTGGATGGTGTCTGAGTTGAAATGTTGAGTGAATGAATGTCTTAAGATACATCAGTGAACATATTCCCTCCTCTCCCACTCCACAGGAGCTTTGTGGGCCATATGTCTTCCTCATCTTCGCTGCGCTCCTGCTATTCTTCCTCATCTTCACCTTCTTCCGGGTGCCGGAAACACGGGGGAAGACGTTCGACCAGATCTCCAACACCTTCAGCAAACACTCGCCCGCCATGATAGATATGGACCTGGACATGGAGCTGGGCAAACACAGCACAGAGCTGGATTACCTGGGGGAGGAGGGGAGCCTCAACTGAAGGGATCCCATAGGGCAATTGGGGAAGGCGGGCAGAGGAGGCCAGACAGACTGTGGGGTGGTGGGCAAGGGAAGGGGGTAGAGGAAGAGAAATGGTACTGGGGGTGGGCTTGGGCCTCATTCCAAACATCCTTTCACCATTTATCGAGTTGCATCTAGACATATCAAGTAGGGAAGGGGGGGGGGGGGGGGGGGGGGGGGGCGTTGGCATGTGGGTCGAGAGATAGGGAGGTGGAATCTGTTTGGGATGGGGTCCATAGTTGATGCAATAGCTGCCACTGGGAAATTACGCTAGTGAAAAATATTGGCAGAATCGGGGGTTGCAGGAATTGAGTCAAGGAAAAGGTTACACAACATTACTAAGCATTGCACCAACTGAATAGACGCCAGAAAGGGTGAAGGGTCAGTGGGGTGGGAGATTATTACCAGAACAACCCATAATGGGTGATCAGGAACGAGAATGTTTCTGAACCTTGAGGCATTTACCCCGCCCCCAGTGTACATGTACAGATGGGGGTGATTTTATTCTGAGAGACTGCACAGATGTTTGAGGGAAAGAGACTTGGAGAAACTGGTATTTCTGCACTTTATCTACAAATAGATGTTCAGAGATGGTGAGAATCTGGGTGAAATTAGAAAAAACATTACCTTTTTACAAAGCTATGGCGTGTGGCATTGACTGAGGTATTTTCTGATAAAAGTTACAAGTCTCATAGTAGGCTAACCACTCGCAACCCACTTCCGTGTCCCTAAACTTGATTACACAAAATAGTGGACCGTTTTAACATGCGACTCAATGTACAGCCTATAGAGACTCCTTTTACAGAGGAAATCCTGTATTTATACAGTGTGCTGGTTTGCTTAACAGTACAAGGGTCTACAAAATACTCAAACTTCACCCACTCCCATATAGGAGTATCTCTTCTGTTTGAATGGGACAGGGCCCCAAGTGAGCACTACTAGTATTCATTCTACTGGTTTCCAAACGTAGTCCTACATAGTTATGGCAACAGGGCTCTGATACCGTAGCAGCAATCTGCCCCTAAACTGTGACGCATGTGCTGTTAGCGATCTATTATGTACTGTTGAGCGACCGTCTTCATGAAGATTTGTACTGGGAGGACCTGTGGCTTATGTAGTGTGAAAAAAAACATGCAGTGTTGCGATGTGGTTCATGTGACAATTGTCCCCATTTGACAAACATGGGCATGTTGAGGACCCGACATTTCAGCAAGTCATTTCATATCTTACCATCCCAAGAAGTGTCAAAACGCATATATTAAATATACTGCAACTTAAGTCATGTTATAGTTTAGATGAAATGTTGTTATTGGAGCTTGAGTTGAAGAAATTAAATGACCAACTTCAGTTTCATCCCACTAAATGTGATTCAAGACATTTTACATTGTATGGTCACATTACTCAGTACAAAGAAATGCATTGTAGTCTTTGCAAACATGATTTTTATAGACATTCTGATACTGACATTGCACATAATCCCCTCCAAACAAGCACATACAAAACCAAAAAATTACAATTACAATATTTATTTAAACCAGCCTCATGCCTTTATGAGGGGGGGGGCAGCAGCATGTTTTAGAATCTGGGGTGGGGGTCAGGTCCCAGACTACCACTACACTCACACCTGCTTTGCTTTCATGTTATCAAACTTAAATAGAGGCTGGAGCCACTCTAATGCTTGTGCCCATTCTCAGTCAATTAAAGAAGTTGTGGGTTTTGTGGTTTAAATGGGCATCCAAGCAGGTTCACACTTTCTTCTAAAAATGAGTATTTTCTCAATTGTAAACACAGACAACCCACTATATCCCTTCCTCTCCTCCCCTTCTCCCATACGCAGTGTGTAGACAAGTCAGGTGGGTATGTCCTGTTAGATGGGGGACTGCGTCTAACGGTCCATAGGACCTACAGAGCGAGACCAACAGGATGCCAAGAGGAGAGAGCCCGACATTAAAACAAAAACTGAACACAAAATAATGCCACAACTTAAAACTTCCAACCTCAAACAAGCAGTGGGTCCCACAGGATTTGAGTCTTCAATTGGCAACCGAATTACACCTGTAATATAGGTGGGCTTTCATTGAATGCCAGAATGTCCCAAAATTATAAAGGAAACAGGAAAAGCTAAATCCACCTGGTGCTTTCCATCCCATCAAAAGACTTATGTAATTCCTCTAAAAACCCATGTAGAAAAATAACTAATTACTTAAGGAACTAAATGGTCACATACTAGTGACATCAGCTACAATATGGCCTACGATGCGGTTTTGTAGTGCAATGTAGTAGTGCAATAGGCGTAACCCAAACCCCTCCTCCAACCAACCACCGAAAGGTTGCATCAGTTTAGTGTGGAGTCCCACCGCTTGCCTGGGGTCACGTGACACCATCTGCTCAGAGGCGTCATTCTGCCGCCACGGGAACTGTCGTGGCAGGTGCCTGGAAAGGAAGATTTAAGACTTAATTGCCATAATTACCCAAAGAATCTATATTAAAATGAAACTACATATATGAATAATCTACAGTAAGACTTCAACAGCCAAGTTATGACCAGAAGAAAACAGTAGAAATAGAAGTACTGAGAAGACTTTGGGGTGCCTCGTACCTCTGGTGATTTGTGGATGGTTTTGGGGGAGGACTTGGGGGAGGCCTTGACGTCAGCTGGCTTGGAGGTCTGAGCGGTGGTGCTAGGCCCCAAGGCTGGCTTCTCTGTCCCATCCTAAGATATGAACAGAGGGGAAACTTTGTCACGTAACATGTTGTACAGGGGGAGAAATTTCCGGCACAACATTATAGGCAGCACTGAGTGGCTCACTTTAGAGACTGTGTTAGACTCGGAGTTCCTCTGCCTGCGGCGGCTGAACTGTCGGCGGGGTTTCTGGCCGTCTTCATTGGCCTGCTTCCCGTTTGTCTGCTGGGCCTCCACCTCTTTCTGGCCGTCCGCTAACTGGCCTTCCTGCCTCTCGGTGGGGGCGCTGCCATCCTGCTTACCCTCCCCAGGGGGTGGGCGAGGACGGAATGGCCTGAGAAGGTCAGGTGGCGTGGGACAAAGTCAAATGTGGAGTCAAATAGGCCTATGGGCTCAAAAAGATCCATTGACATTAAGATCCTATCCCAAATAAATCTGCCAGCAAAAAGATGCCATGTCACAAGTCTCACCTGCGGTACTGGGGCCTGAACCTGCGCGGTGGTGGCCTCTGCTGGTCGCCTTCCACTGCTCCCTCCTGTTCCCCTGACTCGCCCTGGGGAGAGAACAGACAACACAGCATTAAAGGAGAGAACTGATTACACAACAGATATCCACAGGATGAGGTTCAACCTTCCTCAACCCCATCCCTCCATTTGCAGACATTTAAACTAGAATATTCCTAGTAAATTAAAGTGGAAGGAAGTTGCTGGTAGTAAGTTCCATTGACCATATTACTTTAACCATCTGTTTTTCTCTTCAAATAAGTCAACATGGAGGGAAAGGAACTTTAAACTGTTGGGATGCACCTTTTCCATCCATCTACTCCTCACCTCTCGTCCTTCCCGTCTGGGTCTGCGGGGCCTGCGTCGTCGCGGTGCAGGTCGTTCACCACCATTCTCCCCTCTGCCATTCTCCCCTTCGCCTTCCGAGGTGGGGACAGAGGTGCCGTCACCCTTATCATCGGGCTGAGGGCTGCGAGGGGAGGTGCGGCGGCGGCGGAAGCGACGTTTGTTGGGCGCATAGCGGCTGCCTTTCACAGGAACCCCGCTAGGCCCGGTCACGTTGGCTGCCTCAGAGCCCTGAGAGAGGGAAAGAGCTTGTTGGAGAGACATTTAAGACAATGAAAATGTTATTGAATTCTCAATGTGCAATTCAAACAGTTTTAGTGACATTGAAATTGAAGGGATAGTTCACACAATCAATATTTCCCATTCATTTGACATTTCTCCAAATGTAGAAAGCTGCACACCTTATGGCATAAAACTGAACATAGCTTACAACTAAGTCAGAAGCATGAAAAGGTCTGCCACAATTTGAATTGTGATAACTCTTTAAGGCTTGTTAATTATGGGTGATATAAAATGAAAGCCATCCTTACAGGTTTACCTACCTTGGCGGCCTCGACCACATCAAACTCCACCACCTCCCCATCTCCAACACTGCGAAGGAACTTCCTGGGGTTGTTGTTCTTGATGGCAGTCTAAACAGCAGATGGATTGGGTGATTTGATACAGGGTTGTATTCACTAGGCTCCAAACAGAAGAAAGCAGACTGAAACAGTAAGGGACTACCTGAACTGGTCCAATAGGAAACCCTCCTTTTCAATTGTAGAACAGTGCGCATTAATGAATGTGACCCAGTGGTATTAAGCAGCAGGTGTTCTTCCTGACATGGACTTAATCTTTCTGGGCTTACCTGATGAACAAAGACATCTTCTTTGGTGTCGTTTCTGAGGGGGAAAAAATATCAGTAATGACATCTCCCATCCATGACAAACCATATCCATGTTAAAGTGTCAGATAGCTGTACTACAAGGCGTATGCATTGTAACAAAAGTAATGCCCATTAGTGTACATTTTACTTGCACATCACACAAAATAAATGATTCAGGGGCACCTTCTAGCACATAACATGGTACCTGTTGATAAAGCCATAGCCATTGCGCACGTTGAACCATTTCACCGTGCCTTGGACTGCAGAGGCTGCAAAAACAACGTTTTTTTTACCATTATTTTATTATGGATTCATGCTGGGCTCAAGAGGTATTTTATAGATGAGCCCTGTACACACGCGAAAAGTAAAACCACCATAGAAAACAGTTGTCAGTAAAAAGGCCCTCAGATTTTAGGATAAATACTATTCACAAATATCAAATTCAAGTCAAACCTTTAAGTCACTTAGCCAGGAATGAATAGCATCTGAAGACTTAACTGGAAAATACACTACCATAATGTCTAAAATGTTCTCCCTTATCGCAACTTCTTTTATCAACCAAAGTACTTCAAGCTAGGCTGCAGGATATGGCATTCGCGTCAATCATTAACAATACTTGACTAGAACCCACGGACTAGGGCAAGTGGGACTAGTGCTTCCTGTGAAAACAGTTAAAGTTTCGACATCGTGGTTAGTGCAATACATGAATACGCCCAGTAGTTGCAACTAAAAAGGTAATTTCCACCGCTATTGGAATGTTGAATTGCAACTTCAGTCAAATAATTTGCACTACTGCGCAATGCATTGCTGAAGACATTTTATGAAAGCCAGAACGTGGCAAATAAGTACGGATAAGTGATTATTTTGAGCCGAAGGACTGTCAGCTGGGAAAATCAGACTTCAATCAATGACCTACACCTGTGAACGAATTCCCTCCGCCTTGGAAAACGTAACATCTGATAAAGTGAAGTTAGAGTATTATTTTGACAGCTTTAGCCTACATTCAACCACGTCGATAACTACATTTGTTTTAATTAATAAAACCGAGTGCGTATACAGGTTGGCACATAATACCAACCGCACAAACCAGCGACGGGTCATTTGAAAACAAGTATTTCGTCTGCGCTTCTTAAATAATATGTATCAACATTGCTGTCATAGTCTTAAAGTCGATTTTTAAACCAATTATATGAAATTGTTTAAACCCCAAGTCAGTGCGTAAAATACGGACGTGGAACTCGAGAAATGATACAATCCAAAAACTGCTTAGGTTCAGCATAATTTGACCTGGGTGTGCAAGGTGGGCTACTCCAATTGATTAACATCATCCAAGACCTACAAACTGACAAAACAATGAAGACGTAGCCTACGCACTTTATCTAACCAATTTGTAGCCAGCTGACATCTTTTAAGCATTGATTTGAAACACCTGGCCAATGTTGCTGCCTTGATAAATCCACACATACAACACTAACGAAGTATTCAAACGTTTGTCAAGGAAGGACTCTTCGCCACTAGTAATAATACTTTCTCTACCTATAATTTTTCTCTCCAGCTGTGGCGGTTCTTCCACTGGTGCCGACGATGGGGCGCTCTGCTCTTCTGCGTCGGTCATACTCGCACGGATACAGATTCACAACAATGTCCCCCTCTTGTCTTAACTTAGCTCAGATCACCACCGCAAACTTTTTATCCAGACAACCTCCCGGGATTCCTGATATTAACCGCGCCCTCATTGGCATCGTAATAGCCAATCCAGCAATCTCATAGGCTGTGCAAGGAAGGCAATTGGAAGGGCCAAGGCTGCGAATAATGACAAGTTTGAAAGTGAAAGCAGGTAGGTAGACCGGTGATTGACTGAATGAGGTGTTGTTATGCATGCAACCTCTCAGGACTGTGAACGAGCGGGCATGGCCTATATATAGGATGTACAAATGATTTTGAATGCACATAGCATAGGAAACCATGTGTGTTTAAAACGCAAAGTGGAATTCAGATGGCCTATCTATCATATATGATATAGTCTATATCTTCTTGGTGTGCCCTTCTCCTATAGTATGAGCAATGAACGCATTATATATATTTAATAATAATAATACAACAATAACGCACAAAATAGGCTCTAGCCTAAGGCATACTTAGGCTTAGTTTGCTTGGTTAGTCAATAATGTAGGCTAAATAGCCCTACTTGTCCAGTCTGTTGCTACAGGCCTTAGGCTACTACACAAACTGTCTCTCTGTTTTGGATATTACAGCTCGTGCTGCCGTCAGATATAAATTAAACAGTTGGTCCCGTGCCAAATCAGTCAGCACAAACACCCCAGGCAGACATGGTGATCAAAAGGCCCCAGCCCCTCGTCTTTTCTCAGGCCCATGCCCTGACTCATCCACCTGTCCCAATCCTCCCCATTCCTCCATTTGACCTCAGAGCCTCCACCTGGCCCTTTGGCCCTCCATACATACAGTGCCAGTCAAATGTTTGTACACACCTACTCATTCAAATGTTTTTCTTTATTTGTACTATGTTCTACATTGTAGAATAATAGTGAAGACATCAAAACTATGAAATAACATACATGGTATCATGTAGTAACCAAAAAAGTGTGAAACAAATCAAAATATATTTTAGATTCTTCAAAGTAGCCACCCTTTGCTTTGATGACAGCTTTGCATACTATTGGCATTCTCTCAACCAGCTTCACCTGGAATGCTTTTCCAACAGTCTTGAGGGAGTTCCCACATATGCTGAGCACTTGTTGGCTGCTTTTTCTTCACTCTGGGGTCCAACTATTCCAAACCATCTCAATTGGGTTGAGGTTTGGTGACTGTGGAGGCCAGGTCATCTGATGCAGCACTGCATCACTCTCCTTCTTGGTCAAATAGCCCTTACAAAGCCTGGAGGTGTGTTGGATCATTGTCCTGTTGAAAAACAAATGATAGTCCCACTAAGCGCAAACCAGATGGGATGGCGTATTGCTGCAGAATGCTGTGGTAGCCATGCTGGTTAAGTGTGCCTTGAATTAAAATAAATCACTGACAGTGTCACCAGCAAAGCACCATCACACCTCCTCCTCCATGCTTCACAGTGGGAACCACACATGCTGAGATCATCCGTGCACCTACTCTGTGTCTCACAAGACACGGCGGTTGGAACCAAAAATAGCATATTTGGACAGATTTCAACCTGTCATTGCTTGTGTTTCTTGGCCCAAGCAAGTCACTTCTTCTTATTGGTGTTCTTTATTAGTTGTTTCTTGCAGCAATTTGACCATGAAGGCCTGATTCACAAAGTCTCCTCTGAACAGTTGATATTGAGATGTGTCTGATACTTGAACTCTGTGACGCATTTATTTGGGATGCAATTTATGAGGTTGGTAACTAATGAACTGATCCTCTGCAACAGAGGTAACTCTGGGTCTTCCTTTCCTGTGATGGTCCTCATGAGAGCCAGTTTCATCATAGTGCATGATGTTTTTTGCGACTGCACTTGAAGAAACTTTCAAAGTTCTTGACATCTTCCGAATTGACTGACCATCATGTTTTGAAGTAATGATGGACTGTCGTTGCTCTTTGCTTGTTTGAGCTGTTCTTGCCATAATTTGGACTTGGTCTTTTACCAAGTAGGGCTATCTTCTGTATACCACCCCTACCTTGTCACAATTGGCTCTAACGCATTAAGAACGAAAGAAACTCCACAAATGTACTTTTAACAAGGCACACCTGTTAATTGAAATGCATTCCAGGTGACTACCTCATGAAGCTGGTTGAGAGAATGCCAAGAGTGTGCAAAGCTGTCATCAAGGCAAAGGGTGGCTACTTTGAAGAATCTCAAATATAAAATATATTTAGATTTGATTAACACTTTTTTTGTTACTACATGATTCCATATGTGTTATTTCATAGTTTTGATGTCTTCACTATTATTCTACAATGTAGAAAATGGTCCAAATAAAGAAAAACCCTTGAACGAGTAGGTGTTCTAAAACCGTTGACTGGTACTGTAGGACATGGGATTCATGTTTCACTGGGATAAATTTAACACAGCGGGGACCTGCCAAGTTCTTTGGGGCCATCCACTGGACACTGACTGTGACTGCCACCATGTCAATGCCACCATTGGGGGCAATACCACCATAGGTAGCCTCTCACAAAGTGCAAAGTCTTTTACCAATAATAAGACGCTGTTATTAGGCCTGGGCTACATCAGCAACATATATTCAGCATTAAAACCAGAACCCCCTAAAACCTAAATCTACTTACAAAAAAGGTTGAACATTTTACTATAGTATAATATTGCCTTGAACGTAAAAAAATGTGAAGGGTAAGGGTTCATTCTCTATTGAGGCTTCGGTCAGTATCCAAGTGTGCGTTATTGTTTTATGTGTCGCGTTTACGTTCAATTGCATATGCATAGTAGTATTATGCATAGTATTGACGTCAAACGGAAGGACGCGGATGGTAAACACATGATTCTGCCAGTGTATGTTTGTGTTAAACTGGGGCTCATAGACTCGAATGTTAGACTCAACGTTCATATCGGTTGATAATATTGGCGTCAGACTGCTGAAGGTAAAAGGACCAAGGACAGGGAACGTTTGTGTTATTGTATCGTGTGTAACTTCCTGGTGTTTACAGAACACTGGAGCTGTGAGATAAGGATATCAGTGCCGGTGTTGTGCCGAAAATCTCCCCCCTGCCAGAATTCTCCCCCCATTCGCGTGAACGCGCACACACTCAATTCTTCATTGCTGCGACTTGCTTGCTACTTGAGATGTCTGATCTTAACTCCGTTGTCAGTTTAGCCTACATTTCACTGATCTTAGTAGCAGAAAGCATGTTTATTTGTATCCTTAAAGGCAGCTGTCAATGATTACGTTAGGCTGCGTTTCATTATATTTTAATGGCGGTTTGATTGAGGGGGAGGCACTATTAACGTCTACAGTTTATGGTTTGGCTATTTGTTTCAAGTGTATTAGTCTATAAATAAATATTTTTTGCCAAAATTCGTCATCGCTCCCATGTCTTATTCGACTTAGTAGTTGTTCTGAAATGTTTATTGCTTGCCTACGTTTTACCCCCTCCTCTATGTTTAATATAACACATACATTAATTATTCATCTTGGTTGCCTATGAAGTTTGTTCTATAGAAAGTATTTGACCTTAATGTGTGCCACATGAAATATTCCACTCTAGTGACACAATTAATGAAATTAGAAGGGGGGGGGGGGGGGGGGGGGGGGGGTATTTCAGCAAGACCATTTCACCCCCCCCCCCCTCCCTTCTAATTTCCTTAATTTTGTAACTAGAGTAAACATTTCAGAACAACTACTAGTCGAATAAGACATGGGAGAGATGACACATTTTGGCAAAAAGGTTTATTTATAGACCAATACACAAATAGCCAAACCGAAAACTGCAGATCAAACCGCCATTAAAATCAAATCAAATGCAGCCTAATGTGATCATTGACAGCTGCCTTGAAGGGCACAAATAAAACATGCTTTCTGCTACTAACATCAGTGAAATGTTGGCAAAACTGACAGCGGAGTGAAGAGCAGAAATCTCAACTAGCAAGCAAGTCACAGCAATGAAAAATTGCGTTCACGCGAAGGGGGGGATTCTGTCAGGGGGGAGATTTTCGGCACAACACCTGTTTAGAGAAATCAGTTGTAGGAGTTGAGCATGTACCAATGAATGGCTACATTATAGCTGTTAACATTGATGATGAATATGAGTATGATGCATGAAATGTTAAGGCACACGTGTATGAAAGCATGTACTATGCTGTCCTCGAGCTGTTGTCTACTAATGTAATGTATTGTCCTGTTTCATGTTTTGTGTGGACCCCAGGAACAATAGCTGCTGCTTTAACAGTGGCTAATGGGGATCCTAATAAGATACTAAAATACTAGTTACATGGTGTGTAAAACAGCGCCCATATTGTTATTCCCGAAGATAACAGTCATTAGAATGAATGAGAGGGTCCCCATGCTTAGTACATGCACTCGGTCTTGTTGGCAGGGAAATATGAATCTCTGTTATTTGATGCAGTTGAGGTAAATTTATGTAATTTTCTTCGGGTTCTGAGCTCATTTGGACAAGAGGTTCCATTCCAAGTCTCTCGATATTCCCGTGATTTCGCCCCCCTCCCCTGTTCTAGAATCGAAGGAGAGGGTGACCACGCCTGCGCACTGAGCACCATACTGCCGTGGTTCATTTCATGGGTATTTGGAAAGGCTGTGAGGGAGTGAGTGAGCGAAAGGTGCTAGACTTTAAGGTTCACACTCTTTTTAGGCTGGCGGCTGACCTAAGCGTGCGCCCCCCGACGAGAACGATTTCGACCGTGCGGAGGCTAGTGAAAGCGACTGGAATGAGAGAAGAATAAAGTGAGAGCTGATTTAGGAGTAAAGGAACGACAAGCAGAGGCACCGCGGCGGTAGACACCAGCCAGACAGCCGTTAGCTACCGACGGAGAGAGAGAGAAAAGGAAAAAATTAAAAGGGGGACGGTTTGACATTTGTGTAAAGCGCACAGAGTAACCAAATTGTGGAAACCTTAGTACACCGGGTAAGTTAGCCTACTTATCATAACATGAATATAAAGGGCGTGATCTTGCGTGAGAATAACATTGCATATGCACATGGCTGCTCATAGCTGTCACGTTATTTTCATGCTACATAGCTGGTCACTTGTGAGCATTGTGTGATGATAGCCTAGTAATAAAACAACATTGTATTGTTGGAAAAACCCTCCAGCCAATCATTGTTTCCAGTTTGATAAACAATATGCTGTTAAATTGGCCCTTGCTCACTAATAAAGTTTTCGCTACGTATCATCCCACTACATTTATTTAATCCAAATAACTGGTGGTACGATTTTACGCATAGAAATTGACCCAAATAACTTGGACCGAAACTCATCCTGCAGGTATGCACGCCGTAGCCTTATCATACGCATAAGCGTAATAATTATACTCTAGTAGCCTACATTCCAATTAGCAACGGCGCCTATTCAATGTATCACAATTAAGATATCTCCTTGTGTGCTTAATGTAACAATGTAACACACTGAAATGACCACGCGCTAATGCAGCAATGTTGTACTTGGCTCTCGACTGGAGCGGAGCCCCCAGTTATAGTGGGCCTCAGCCACTGAGCAGTGTTCATGCATGCAGCGACGCCGTCACTGACAGCCCGTTAACGTTTTGTGCGCACTAGGCCGCACTCGGCTCCAACACTGCGGAGCAAGACACGCGTGCTATAAAAAGATGGCAGCGACAGTTTTTCTGTCACACTAATATGTTAAATTAACATATCCTTATTATTAATACGTGTGTTTACGTGAGTCTCTTAATCTCAAAGTGGCCTTGTGTGTGTCAAGCGCCGTCGATAAGATGCTACCAGTATAATCAGTGTCGTTTACCAGGCTATGGCTGCAGACCGAATTAAATCATAGTAGATTACTTGGAATATGGGGCCGGCCATACTTTTGTAGAGTATTCTCTTGAATGGACATTACTTTCCACCTTTATCTTTGCCATTATTCTAATAGCAAGTTGACCTTTGTAATATTCTTGACATTCTAACCGAAATGCAAGACGCACCCGTGCGCTGGGCCTTTCCATGAATCGCGTCCACTCTTCCGCCGCCACATAATCAGTTACACACACTCAGCAAATAATACACCTGCTTGTTTCCATATTTAATTATTTTGAAAATCTTCCTATATTTCTGTCAATGGCGCAAAAATAACAAAGATAAGGCCTATAAATGATTGAGTAAACTGTTATATATTTTTTGTTTATGGTGAGTAAGCTATGGCTGACTGATCCAGGTGCCATATCTCTGTTACTTTATTTAGCTCAGTCTGCTCTTTTTCTCTCTCCTTATGGCAGTGAACCAGCTCTTCATACATTTTGTATTCAATTAATAATGTTGCATTTCTTAAAGTTCTTAAGTAAAATATGTAATTACGTGGCTGGTCATTTGGACAAATTTTAAATTATTATTGAAAATTCACAGAGGGAGACAGTATAGACCTACTGCACACTTCATTACACTGTAGGTAATAATTTTTATTTTGATTACTAATGTGTTTATTGTTAATAATAGGAAGTTTGCAGGAGTACACTCCCTTTGTATACATTTATTCTTTAGCAATGCCTTTTAAATGTCTATTGTACACTTATCAACAAATAGCTCATTTCCAAAGCATAAGCCATAACCAATATGTATTAGAATGGCGTTAGAGGCATGTAGACCACTTGGAGTCATTGGTCTCTGCCCTGAACTGCCCTCCCACAGGACTCCTCCCCCTATGGCAGGATTCCTCTGCCCCCAACCCCAGGACTCCTCCCCCAACCCCTGAACTCCCATCCCCCTCCCCATGACTTCTACCCCAGGACTCCTCAGTATTTGAGTGATGCCATTACCAGTGATGTCATTAACCAGTTCTTAGTCCTCGTTAACCTCTCTCCATATCCCCCTTTGACATCATGGGCTCGGGATCAGGTATGGCAGACGCAGACGTCGACTTCCAGACAGGCGATGCCGGGGCATCCGCCACCTTCCCCCAGCAGTGCTCGGCGCTGCGCAAGAACGGCTTCGTGGTGCTGAAAGGACGACCCTGCAAGATCGTGGAGATGTCCACCTCCAAGACCGGAAAACATGGCCACGCTAAGGTCAGTGGTGTCTGACTGTAACCATTTTGATAGCTCTGGCTAATGAGTGATAATAAAGATGTTGTGTTCCATGCAGACATAATTACATTGATCAGAGTCATGAGAAAGAGTAGCTGTGGCTGTTATCTTGAATTCGGTAAGACTTTCCTCCAGTCAAAAGAAGAAGAAGACTTTCTCACATTTGCAGCGTTATCCTGAACTTCACACTATATGTCTTGTCTACGTGCTGTGTGTCTACGTGCTGTGTGTCTACGTGCTGTGTGTCTACGTGCTGTGTGTCTGCGTGCTGTGTGTCTGCGTGCTGTGTGTCTGCGTGCTGTGTGTCTGCGTGCTGTGTGTCTACGTGCTGTGTGTCTGCGTGCTGTGTGTCTACGTGCTGTGTGTCTACGTGCTGTGTGTCTACGTGCTGTGTGTCTACGTGCTGTGTGTCTGCGTGCTGTGTGTCTGCGTGCTGTGTGTCTGCGTGCTGTGTGTCTGCGTGCTGTGTGTCTACGTGCTGTGTGTCTACGTGCTGTGTGTCTACGTGCTGTGTGTCTACGTGCTGTGTGTCTACGTGCTGTGTGTCTGCGTGCTGTGTGTCTGCGTGCTGTGTGTCTGCGTGCTGTGTGTCTGCGTGCTGTGTGTCTACGTGCTGTGTGTCTACGTGCTGTGTGTCTACGTGCTGTGTGTCTACGTGCTGTGTGTCTGCCAGCTCCATAAACAGTTTTGTGTTTTGTTTTCTTTATGGGCAGGTCCACATGGTTGGTATTGACATCTTCAACGGCAAGAAGTATGAAGATATCTGTCCCTCCACCCACAACATGGACGTCCCCAACATCAAGAGACTGGACTACCAGGTGAAGGGCCAAAGTAGTGAGGAGGACAGAAGGGACGGAGGGAGAGAGGGAGAAGTAGAGAGAAAGAGGTATTGCCAGTTTGAGTGAGATGGCCAGTTACCCAAAACTCACTCTCTAACTGAATGGCCACGTCACTGGTAAAAATCTCATCAAATAATAATGTCCCTTGAGTATTCTGATTCCCTATTTCTAATTCTCCGACTCACGCCCCTGCCTCAAATCAAATCCAATTTCATTTCTCACATGTGGCGAATATAACAGGTGTCGACGTGCCCTTGTTGACGCACACTGGAAGATCTGAGGGGATTGATTAGGTGTCAACAGTATCGTGGAAACTCCCTCTAGTCTATTTACAGGCTAAGTGGAGACATCAGCATTATTCCTGTACCAATCCAGTGGGAAGGTGAGGGAAAGTCCATGAGGGTAGAGGAACGCATCGTAGCATTTGTGCTGATGTAGGTGAAGGTCATTATTTAGTAAAACACTGGGATGGAATACCTTTGAGCTACACCAGCACATGTTCCAAACTTTTTCATGGTCCTTAGAGCTGGATAGGGAACCTCAAGTAGGTAGCTGTTCTTTCTCCTGTGCTCATTTTCATTCTCTTTGGGCTGGGAGACTGTGGGTGGGGGTGACAGTCAGTTGATTGGAGGGCACAAAAGAGCTCAAATTGGTAGACTGGCAGTGCATTGGCATTCACAAAAGGCGCAGAAACTAAAACAAGCCTATTTCATACATTGTCTCTTATCTTTTCTGTCATCATAACACAACCTTATTCTCATCTCTTCTTATCCTTTCCCTCCCTCCCTCCTCACTTCCCCCTGCAGTTGATTGGGATCACGGATGGTTACCTGTCTCTGCTCCAGGACAGTGGTGAGGTGAGAGAGGACCTAAAGATGCCAGAGGGAGACATGGGCAAAGAGATCGAAACCAAGTATGACGCTGGAGAGGAGATTCTGGTCAGTGGTGTTCCCGTTTCCTCTCTTCTTGTTGTTCATGTTCTTGGTTTTTCTTGTTCTTCTATGATTCTCCCTGGAGAGAAAATGACATTGTTTTTTTTTTATTGAACCTTTTGTTAACGAGGCAAGTCAGTTAAGAACAAATTCTTATTTACAATGACGCCCTAAACCGGCCAAACCCGGACGACATATGTCCCTTTTTAGCGTTATGGTTTTGTAAGACAGTGTTTCATAGCTCTAATCAGGTGTGTAGATAGACATATCTGATTCATGTTTTCCTCTCTTCTTCTGATCCATGTACTCAGTGTGTGCTTGGTGGAAATTCCTTACTTATAGGTCGTTATCAATAAAACGTCACAATACTATTTGATTTGTCTGCTGGGGGGCAAGGAGACCTCCGGCTCATCATCACCTCTTGACCACAGTCAGAACTACACATTTCCGATTATTTCACATTTAGCTCTATCATCAGAGTTATACAGAAATCAGTAAAGATCAATTCAACATGTTTTTTCAGATATGTGAGGGTAACCAAATCCATTTGGCATGTAGCTAGCTAGCTAAAGCAAACAACATGTGCCATTTAGCTTGCTTCATCAGAGAGTAGCCTTTTGGGAAAGAGCTTGTCTTCATCCTGGTAAAGTTGTCAGTAGGACGACATCTAGTTTATCTTCTGAAAGTTTGCTTGTTAACTAGCCATATTGACTTGATACAGTCGGAAGTTTACATACGGTTAGGTTGGAGTCATTAAAACTTGTTTTTCAACCACTCCACAAATTTCTTGTTAACAAACTATAGTTTTGGCAAGTCGGTTAGGACATTTACTTTGTGCATGACAAAGGTAATTTTTCCAACAACTGTTTACAGACAGATTATTTAACTTATAACTCACTCAGAATTCCAGTGGGTCAGAAGTTTACATACACTAAGTTGACTGTGCCTTTAAACAGCTTGGAAAATTCTAGAAAATGATGGCTTTAGAAGCTTCTGATACGCGAATTGAAATCATTTGATTCAATTGGAGGTGTACATGTGGATGTATTTCAAGGCCTACCTTCAAACTCAATGCCTCTTTGCTTGACATCATGGGAAAATCAAAAGAAATCAGGAAAAACCAAAAAAAAAAAATTGTAGACCTCCACAAGTCTGGTTCATCCTTGGGATCAATTTCCAAACACCTGAACGTACCACGTTCATCTGTACAAACAATAGTACGCAAGTATAAACACCATGGGACCATGCAGCCGTCATACCGCTCAGGAAGGAGACACGTTCTGTTTCCTAGAGATGAACGTACTTTGGTGCGAAAAGTGCAAATCAATCCCGGAACAACAGCAAAGGACCTTGTGAAGATGCTGGAGGAAACGGGTACAAAAGTATCTATATCCACAGGCTTGCAAGCCGAAGAACACCATCCCAACCGTGAAGCACAGGGGTGGCAGCATCATGTTGTGGGGGTGCTTTGCTGCAGGAGGGACTGGTGCACTTCACAAAATAGATGGCATCATGAGGGAGGAAAACTATGTGGATATATTGAAGCAACATCTCAAGAAATCAGTCAGGAAGTTAAAGCTTGGTCGCAAATGGGTCTTCCAAATGGACAATGACCCCAAGCATACTTCCAAAGTTGTGGCAAAATGGCTTAAGGACAACAAAGTCAAGGTATTGGAGTGGCCATCATAAAGCCCTGACATCAATCCTATTGAAAATGTGTGGGCAGAACCGAAAAAGCATGTGTGAGCAAGGAGACCTGTGAAACTGACTCAGTTACACCAGCTCTGTCAGGAGGAATGGGCCAAATTTAACCCAATTTATTGTGGGAAGCTTGTGGAAGGCTACCCAAAACGTTTGATCCAAGTTAAACAATTTAAAGACAATGCTATCAAATACTAATTGAGTGTATGTAAACTTCTGACCCACTGGGAATGTGATGAAAGAAATAAAAGCTGAAATAAGTTATTCTCTTTACTATTAATCTGTTATTTAACATTCTTAAAATAATGTGGTGATCTTAACTGACCGAATACGGAATTTTTACTAGGATTAAATGTCAGGAATTCTGAAAAACTGAGTTTAAATGTATTTGGCAATGTAAACTTCCGACTTCAACTGTAAGTTATTAGCGAGCTAGCCAATTTGACGTGGCCCATCAATCAATGTAGTATGTCTGTCAGCAGCAATCGTGATTAAACACTATTTAAAAACAATGTTGAAAATGGGATAATGTAGGCTAAGTAGGCCTGTGTTGGTTGGAGAAAAAAGTACATTATTTCTACTAACCAACCACTATGTGTAGCCAACTGTAAAAAGTTTATACCAGCAGCTTGCAAAGTAAACATTATCAGCCATCTGTAACGTGACATCGGCAAATGTTCCCTTCTGCTGCTTGACAGGCAGACCCCACAAAGGATGGGGACTGAACCTAAACCACTCGTACTTGTCAGGTATAGTTCACTTTTTTTTATATCACTCAAATATCCATTTAATGGTGACGAATATTGAGACACATCGTGAGGCTCTACCCTCATGTATCGGAAGTTACATGATCAATGGATGTTTACTGACCATGAAAAGCATGCAGTTATGCCGACTTTTTTCAAATTTATAATTCTGACGATAGAGCGAAATGTGCACAATTGTTTTGCATGGAATAATCTGACATTTGTAGTTCTGACTATGCTCTTCAAGAGGTGATGACATTACTACCAAATAGTTAACATTTCTCTAATAATTCCTTGAAACCGGCACTCGGTTGTCAATGGTTTTAGAGAGGCTGCGGGTTTCCAAGCCCCCTGGAAAACAAATCAAACGCTCTGCAACTGATTGTGATGTTTTATTGGTAACCCATTACAGCTGCTATTGTCACATTGAACCTGTATACTTCTGGGAATCCAATGTCCCTGTCACAAACTGTTCAAAATATCAGAGCACACTGGCTTAGCAGAGCAAACAAATGCCCTCACTTCACAGGTAACAATGAATATTGGCAGCACTAGAGATACATGGAATTCATCAGTAAGACTGTACCATACTCCCAGCAGCTCTCTGCATTCCCAAGTCAACCGGCTGTAAAAGTTGAAGTGTTATGGTTTGGGGGTTACAGTTACCTCAAGTCTCTGGGAAGGGGATGATGTCACAGCCTAACCTAGTTTACTTCCACTACACCTGCAAAGTTGTTCTTCTTATAATAATTTTAAAATCCTTTTTGTTTGTTTCCCAGATCACTGTTCTGTCTGCAATGAACGAGGAGGCTGCAGTTGCCATCAAGGCCATGGCTAAATAAGACACTACAGGTAAACACAGAAGCTTTCTGTATCCCAACCGACCTACCTGTCACCCCTCACCCCATTCATACTCACACTGCCTGTGACAAAAGTGGCTGGAAATGTGCGGTATGTGTGTGTCATGCCATGCACTTTATTTGTATGTTTATTTATCAGCCAAGGCTAGGTACACTCTTTACTTTGCCTAACAACACACTGAAACACTTTGGCTGCTACACATGCTTCTTTATTATTATTTCATTTACTAGGCTGTGCAGTCTTTATGCTGACTACAGCATATGTCTGTTTTGAAAAACATGGGGAAGTAACTGGACTGTATACTGAGGATGTCTTACATGTTAATTACATTAAATCTCTGAAGGGTACCTGTGAAGCAATATGTTACATCAATGGACTTTTCTACCCCTTATGCACTTACTGCTTACTTGTTATTATTCATTTACGGTATTTATGTACAAGCACAATGTGTGTGTGTGTATATATATATATATATATATATATATATATATATATATATATATATATAATCTCTATCTTGTATAAAGAGTTGTTTTTATATAGATTCCCATGCTTGGTGTATTTGTGTGAGTGTAATGGTGTATTTCAGTGGTTTTCTAACTTTTTCAGTGGTGACACAATTTTTTCCCCCCCAAGAATTTCTCAACCCCGGCCCAAATCTAATGACAAAATCAGTTATATTATTTTACATCAACAAATAACCTTAAATTCATTGCATTCGTCTCTTATCAAAATGAAAAGAACCCAATAAATACATTTAGCCCATAAAATTGTTTTTTCAAATGATCTTTCTCAAAAGGTTTGTATATTGTCCCGTGCAATAATCTGTACTCTTAAAGGGATACTTAGGGATTTTGGCAATGAGGCCTTTTATCTACTTTCCCAGAGTCAGATGAACCTGTGTTTACCAGTTTTATGTCTATGCGTGCAATTGCTAACTAGCGTTAGCACAATGACGAAGTGTATGGGTATCTGCTAGCAGGTACCCATAGACTCAGATACCCATAGACTTCCAGTAATTGTGCTGATACTAGTTAGCATTAGCTTGCTAAACTACCTCTAACTTCCTACATAATGTGCACCGACATAAAAATGGTATCGACAAGTTCATCTGACTCTGGGGAAGTAGATTAAAGGGCCTCATTGCCAAAATCCTGAAATCCCTTTAATTAGAAAAATCAAGAGTACCGACCCCCCCCCCCCCCCCCATTCAAGGTTGTTGAATGTGCTGTCGGTTACTGTATTTTGATGTGTGAACGGATCTTTGTGTTTGGAGTGTGTACTGTACCTCAAATAACTTGTGAACTGTTTTGTATTGATGCACACTCAACTACACTGTCCGCTTTTTTTCTTTCTTTTTCATTCACTTCCTCTTGCTCTTTTTCCCCTTTTCTCGTTTTCTACCTATCCTACCCCTGTACTTTCCTTGTCCTCCCCACTCTCTTTCAGGGGTTAACAAGATGCACTGGATCTGAAAAAGGAGGGAATACGGCCATGTCAAAGCTATTCTCTCTTTTTCTTTCTTTTTTTCTTTTTCGTCAACTCTCTCCCTCTGTACTTTCTCGCCCTTCTCTGGGTAAAATTGGAAACTAATTTCAATAAATAATTGGGAACTGCAAACAGTCAAAACATTCTCTCATATATATATATATATATACACACAACATACAAGTCAGTACACACACGGCATACAAGTCAGTACACACACGGCATACAAGTCAGTACACACACGGCATACAAGTCAGTACACACACGGCATACAATTCAGCATTCAAGTCAGTACATACACGGCATACAATTCAGCATTCAAGTCAGTACACACACGGCATACAATTCAGCATTCAAGTCAGTACACACACAGCATACAATTCAGCATTCAAGTCAGCACACACACACACACACACACACACACACACACACACACACAGCATACAAGTCAGCACCAGTAAACACAAACAGCATACAAGTCAGCACCAGTACACACACACACACAGCATACAAGTCAGTACACACACGGCATTCAAGTCAGTACACACACGGCATTCAAGTCAGTACACACACGGCATTCAAGTCAGTACACACACAGCATACAATTCAGCATTCAAGTCAGCACACGCACACACACACAGCATACAAGTCAGCACCAGTAAACACAAACAGCATACAAGTCAGCACCAGTACACACACACACACAGCATACAAGTCAGCACCAGTACACACACACACAGCATACAAGTCAGCACCGGTAAACACACACACACATACACAACATACAAGTCAGCACCAGTACATACGCACAGCATACAAGTCAGCACCAGTAAACGCACCAGTAAACACACACACACACACACACACACACACACACACACACACACACACACACACAGCATACAAGTCAGCACCAGTACACACACACAGCATACGAGTCAGCACCAGTACACACACACACACACACACACACACAGCATACGAGTCAGCACCGGTACCCACACACACACAGCATACAAGTCAGCTCCAGTACATACAAGTCAGCACCAGTAAACACACACATCATACAAGTCAGCACCAGTAAACACACACACAGCATACAATTCAGCACATGTATACACACACACACAGCATACAAGTCAGCACATGTATACACACACACACACAGCATACAAGTCAGCACCTGTACACACACACAGCATACAAGTCAGCACCAGTACACACACACACACAGCATACAAGTCAGCACCAGTAAACACATACACAGCATACAAGTCAGCACCAGTACAGACTAACGGAGAGAGAAGAAATGGAGAAAGAAGTGCTCTCACAAACATGCCGCCTGTAAGGGCGTAGGTAGCTACTGCACCTACAGTCAGGGGAGGGCTGGTGGAAATGTCTCAAATGTATTTTTTGTAAATTCTCTCCTGATTGATCAAGGGCTTCTTCAACTCTAGATTTATGATGAGTGATGTTCTGTTTAGGAGCGCATTCGGCGGGAGCGCTGTGCTCATGTTGCAATAGAAATATAGAACTGGCACCATTTTCAATGTAACAATGGAGACTTGTCAGGTCTATACGTTACTGATTTTCAGAGTGATCCGCCCTTCTGAATGAGCCCCATATGTCCTATTCAACATTGTGTGTATCGTATATCACCTAAACTTGTCTGTTAAAAGATGCCAGGATCAGACCTTTCAGAGTAGGAGTTGAACAAGCGTCACACAGAAGCATTTAGGAGAAAGGAAACACGCATGCCAATTCCAGTGTTTAATTTCAGTCTTTCACAAGTGTCTGATTGAGACCACGTACAGGACCTTTCAGCAAAGAACTTGGCAAAGACCCTTAGAGGCTGCCAACAGAGCAGGTAGCTAGCTAGTAGACACACTGGGTCACCTATAGGGAGAGGCACCATGTAGTTGACCCATTATTACTTTGTACAAACTCATGAGAAAGTTATGGCATGTTTTTTGCTTTATTGTATTCACAAAGAAGTCCAAACTGTGCAGAACGTCTCCCACCCCAAACAAAATTAAAGACAAATTGTTAAATTGTGATTTTTTTATTTGTTTTGGAGGACAGTTTCTGAGGTAATAGATCCAAACACAAAATCAAAAAGTAAAACACTACAGTTTCAGGAGAAGTTTCCAAGAACATTTAGGCCACTAAAACTCCAGTAATACAGCAGTAATAAAATGAACTATACAATAAATATTAAAGTCAAGCCTGTGGGTCTGGGCTTTACAATCAACCATCATAATCCAAGTTTACTATGACATAATTTCAGTCTTCTCGAATCTTGAGTGAGCCAATGAAATCTGAACGATAAGAACTCCCGGGGGAGATAGTTTAGGCAGGTAACCATGGTTACTTGCTGTGGTGATAGAACCTCTGTGAACTCTGGGCATGGGGGAGGAAGGCATGGCGGGGAGCCGTTTGGGGAGAGCTCTGGAAAGGTGCCTGGTGGACGAAACGCCAATTAAAATGTTACCAAGCAATAGTTAAGAACTTTTAAGACAAACCATCCATATTTCAAATGACCAAGTCATCATTTAAATAGAATTTCAGGTGATACATTAAAAAAAAGTATGCCTTCACTATTAAGTTGAATTCATATTAAAGATTCACACTGGTTTGACTATGGCTTTAACTATGAGAGCTTGGACAAAACAAAAGTACAATCACTTTTCAATCTATACTGCAACAATAAGCAAAGCAATCCACTTTTTAAAATTGAAATAACCACTTTCAGATGCACCCATATTTCTGATGGGGTGATAGGTCAACAGTGGGCGGTAACAGTGAGAGGTGGGGATGGGTGGCTAAGAGTTACCTTTGGAGTGGGGATCTGGACAGCCAAGGAGGGGGTGGGCAGCAGGCCAGCAACAGATGCATGGAGGGATTGGGGGTGCATGGGTCTCATAGCACCCTGGAACAACAGGAGTTTAGGGAAACGCAAGGAAAGGACAAGAGGTACAGTTGAAGTCGGAAGTTTACATACACCTTAGCCAAATAATCAGTTTTTCACAATTCCTGACATTTATTCCTAGTAAAAATGCCCTGTCTTAGGTCAGTTAGGATCACCACTTTATTTTAAGAATGTGAAATGTCAGAATAATAGTTGAGAATAATTTATTTAATCACATTCCCAGTGGGTCAGAAGTTTACATACACTCAATTAGTATTTGGTAGCATTGCCTTTAAATTGTTTAACTTGGGTCAAACGTTTTGGGTAGCCTTCCACAAGCTTCCCACAATAAGTTTGGTGAATTTTGGCCCATTCCTCCTGACAGAGCTGATGTAAATGAGTCAGGTTCGTAGACCTCCTTGCTCGCACACGATTTTTCAGTTCTGCCCACACATTTTCTATAGGATTGAGGTCAGGGCTTTGTGATGGCCATTCCAATACCTTGAAGTTGTCCACAACTTTGGAAGTATGCTTGGGGTCATTGTCCATTTGGAAGACCCATTTGCGACCAAGTTTTAACTTCCTGACTGATGCCTTGAGATGTTGCTTCAATATATCCATGTAAATTTCCTCCCTCATGATGATCTATTTTGTGAAGTGCACCAGTCCCTCCTGCAGCAAAGCACCCCCACAACATGATGCTGCCACCCCTGTGTTTCACAGTTGGGATGGGGTTCTTTGGCTTGCAAGCCTCCCCCTTTTCCACCAAACATAACGATGGTCATTATGGCCAAACAGTTCTATTTTTATTTCATCAGACCAGAGGACATTTCTCCAAAAAGTACAATCTTTGTCCCCATGTGCAGTTGCAAACCGTAGTCTGGCTTTTTAATGGTGGTTTTGGAGCAGTAGCTTCTTCCTTGCTGAGTGGCCTTTCAGGTTATGTCGATATAGGACTCGTTTTACTGTGGATATAGATACTTTTGTACCTGTTTCCTCCAGCATATTCACAAGGTCCTTTGCCGTTGTTCTGGGATTGATTTGCACTTTTCGCACCAAAGTACGTTCATCTCTAGGAGACAGAACGCGTGTCTTTCCTGAGTGGTATGACAGCTGCTTGATCCCATGGTGTTTATACTTGCGTACTATTGTTTGTACAGATGAATGTGGTACCTTCAGGTATTTGGAAATTGCTCCCAAGGATGAACCAGACTTGTGGAGGTCTACAATTGTTTTTCTGAGGTCTAGGCTGATTTCTTTTGATTTTCCCATAATGTCAAACAAAGAGGCACTGAGTTTGAAGGTAGGCCTTGAAATACATCCACAGGTATACCCCCAATTGACTAAAATTAGGTCAATTAGCCTAACAGAAGCTTCTAAAGTCATGACATCATTTTCTGGAATTTTCCAAGCCGTTTAAAAGGCACAGTCAACTTAGTGTATGTAAACTTCTGACCCACTGGAATTGTGATAAAGTGAATTATAAGTGAATTAATCTGTCTGTAAACAATTGTTGGAAAAATGATTTGTGTCATGCACAAAGTAGATGTCCTAACTGACTTGCCAAAACTATAGTTTGTTAACAAGAAATATGTGAAGTGGTTGAAAAACGAGTTTAAATGACTCCAACCTAAGTGTATGTAAACTTCCGAATTCAACTGTATAAAGGAGTATCAAGGACAACTCGGGTTTGAATTTGTACAATATGAACTTATATTAAAACAGATTCACAACTAGGTTTAGTGGTTGAATAGAAAACTTAACCTTATAACGTGCATGTCTTGAAAGAGCATCTTCCTCCCAATCTGTCTGACCAGTGGTCTTACCCCGTCAGTGAAGCCAGACTGTTGGTTGGCATGTTCCAACTGCTTCTGAAGGGGTATTCCAGCACCAGGGATGAATCCTTGCTGGGAGGTGAAGTGACTGTGAACAGCGTAGCCAGGCTGTTGAGGAAGGTACTGCATGGCCTGGAACGCAGACGCACCTGGACAGGAGACAGCAAGAGTCAGACTTTGGAAACTAATACTGCAGGATGCTGTCATGATTAGCAATTTTAATTACTACATAGTCCACAATGGAATTTCCTGTCGGAGGCATTAATATTCAGCTTGCACACACATGCTACCTCTGATCTGGGAGCTATTGGCGAAGCTGACGGGTACAGAGGAGCTGGGGGCGTAGCTGGAGGGGTGCTGTGTCTGGGCCACGCTGTAGCTCTCGTGGACTGACTGACTGCCACCGAACTGGCCGTGCTCTGCCAGGCCCGCACTAAATCCAGGCTGGCTCTGGTAGTGGCGGCCCTGTGGGGCGAGGAGAGTGAAACGGTCACTCTATAAGAGGTCACACAGAGCATGGGTTATGTGTCTGTTGTTGACATCACTGACAGTTACTATGTTTCAGTGGGTGTTTTTTTTAACTACAGAGTTAAGGATTTGATTCCAGCTTGGGCCGAATGCTGATGCCTGGAACTCACTTTATTGACACTATTGATGCCAAGATATACAATTGAAGTCGGAAGTTTATATACACCTTAGCCAAATACATTTCAACTCAGTTTTTCACCATTTCTGACATTTAATCCTAGTAAAAATACCCTGTCTTAGGTCAGTTAGGAACACCACTTTATTTTAAGTGAATGTGAAATGTCAGAATAATAGTAGAGAGTGATTTATTTCAGCTTTTATTTATTTCATCACATTCAAGTGGGTCAGAAGTTTACATACACTCAATTAGTATTTGGTAGCATTGCCTTTAAATTGTTTAACTTGGGTCAAATGTTTTGGGTAGCCTTCCACAAGCTTCCCACAATAAGTTGGGTGAATGTTGGCCTATTCCTCCTGACAGAGCTGGTTTAACTGAGTCAGGTTTGTAGGCCTCCTTGCTCGCACACGCTTTTTCAGTTCTGCCCACACATTTTCTGTAGGATTGAAGTCAGGGCTTTGCGGTGGCCACTCTAATACCTTGACTTTGTTGTCCTTAAGTAATTTTGGCACAACTTTGGAAGTATGCTTGGGGTCATTGTCCATTTGAAAGACCCATTTGCAACTAAGCTTTAACTTCCTGACGGATGTCTTGAGATGTTGCTTCAATATATCCACATAATTTTCCATCCTCATGGTGCCATCTATTTTGTGTAGTGCACCAGTCCCTCCTGCAGCAAAGCCCCCCCACAACATGATGCTGCCACCCCCACAACATGATGCTGCCACCCCCGTGCTTCACGGTTGGGACGGTGTTCTTCGGCTTGCAAGCCTCCCCCTTTTTCCTCCAAACATAACGATGGTCATTATGGCCAAACAGTTCTATTTTTGTTTCATCAGACCAGAGGACATTTCGCCAAAAAGTACAATCTTTGTCCCCATGTGCAGTTGCAAACCGTAATCTGGCAATTTTATGGCGGTTGTGGAGCAGTGGCTTCTTCCTTGCTGAGCGGCTTTTCAGGTTATGTCGATATAGGACCCGTTTTCTTGTGGATATAGATACTTTTGTACTTGTTTCCTCCAGCATCTTCACAAGGTCCTTTGCTGTTGTTCTGGGATTGATTTACACTTTTCGCACCAAAGTACGTTCATCTCTAGGAGACAGAACACGTCTCCTTTTTGAGCGATATGACGGCTGCGTGGTCCCATGGTGTCTATACTTGCGTACTACTGTTTGTACAGATGAACGTGGTACCTCCATGGAAATTGCTCCCATGGATGAACCAGACTTGTGGAGGTCTACAATTGTTTTCCTGAGGTCTTGGCTGATTTCTTTTGATTTTCCCATGATGTCAAGCAAGGAGGCCAGAGTTTGAAGGTAGGCCTTGAAATACAGTGCCTTGCGAAAGTATTCGGCCCCCTTGAACTTTGCGACCTTTTGCCACATTTCAGGCTTCAAACATAAAGATATAAAACTGTATTTTTTTGTTAAGAATCAACAACAAGTGGGACACAATCATGAAGTGGAACGACATTTATTGGATATTTCAAACTTTTTTAACAAATCAAAAACTGAAAAATTGGACGTGCAAAATTATTCAGCCCCTTTACTTTCAGTGCAGCAAACTCTCTCCAGAAGTTCAGTGAGGATCTCTGAATGATCCAATGTTGACCTAAATGACTAATGATGATAAATACAATCCACCTGTGTGTAATCAAGTCTCCGTATAAATGCACCTGCACTGTGATAGTCTCAGAGGTCCGTCAAAAGCGCAGAGAGCATCATGAAGAACAAGGAACACACCAGGCAGGTCCGAGATACTGTTGTGAAGAAGTTTAAAGCCGGATTTGGATACAAACAGATTTCCCAAGCTTTAAACATCCCAAGGAGCACTGTGCAAGCGATAATATTGAAATGGAAGGAGTATCAGACCACTGCAAATCTACCAAGACCTGGCCGTCCCTCTAAACTTTCAGCTCATACAAGGAGAAGACTGATCAGAGATGCAGCCAAGAGGCCCATGATCACTCTGGATGAACTGCAGAGATCTACAGCTGAGGTGGGAGACTCTGTCCATAGGACAACAATCAGTCGTATATTGCACAAATCTGGCCTTTATGGAAGAGTGGCAAGAAGAAAGCCATTTCTTAAAGATATCCATAAAAAGTGTTGTTTAAAGTTTGCCACAAGCCACCTGGGAGACACACCAAACATGTGGAAGAAGGTGCTCTGGTCAGATGAAACCAAAATTGAACTTTTTGGCAACAATGCAAAACGTTATGTTTGGCGTAAAAGCAACACAGCTGAACACACCATCCCCACTGTCAAACATGGTGGTGGCAGCATCATGGTTTGGGCCTGCTTTTCTTCAGCAGGGACAGGGAAGATGGTTAAAATTTATGGGAAGATGGATGGAGCCAAATACAGGACCATTCTGGAAGAAAACCTGATGGAGTCTGCAAAAGACCTGAGACTGGGACGGAGATTTGTCTTCCAACAAGACAATGATCCAAAACATAAAGCAAAATCTACAATGGAATGGTTCAATAATAAACATATCCAGGTGTTAGAATGGCCAAGTCAAAGTCCAGACCTGAATCCAATCGAGAATCTGTGGAAAGAACTGAAAACTGCTGTTCACAAATGCTCTCCATCCAACCTCACTGAGCTCGAGCTGTTTTGCAAGGAGGAATGGGAAAAAAATGTCAGTCTCTCAATGTGCAAAACTGATAGAGACATACCCCAAGCGACTTACAGCTGTAATCGCAGCAAAAGATGGCGCTACAAAGTATTAACTTAAGGGGGCTGAATAATTTTGCACGCCCAATTTTTCAGTTTTTGATTTGTTAAAAAAGTTTGAAATATCCAATAAATGTCGTTCCACTTCATGATTGTGTCCCACTTGTTGATTCTTCACAAAAAAATACAGTTTTATATCTTTATGTTTGAAGCCTGAAATGTGGCAAAAGGTCGCAAAGTTCAAGGGGGCCGAATACTTTCGCAAGGCACTGTACATCCTCAGGTACACCTCCAATTGACACAAATTATGTCAATTAGCCTATCAGAAGCTTCTAAAGACATGACATTGTCATGCACAAAGTAGATGTCCTAACCGACTTACCAAAACTATAATTTATTAACAAGAAATTTGTGGAGTGGTTGAAAAACGAGTTTTAATGACTCCAACCTAAGTGTATATAAACTTCCGACTTCAACTAGAATTGAAAAGTTTGCTTGATAAAAAGATGGCCATTACAATAGCGACATCTAGTGGGTAGATGAGACATTACACATACAGAGGGCCACCCAGTTGCGACTCACCGGGATGACAGGTGTTGGAAACAACTGCTTACTGCGCTCCGACATGAGAGCCCCGGGCCTGTTGTGACTGACTGGACTGCCTGATAGAGGTTAGAGAGAACAAAAAAGTGATGAGGGAGTACGGTGTAGTGACCGGCGGGAACCTCAGAAGTAATTTGTGGATAGACTAATTGTGGGCCAGTGCCACATATATTAAATGCATGTGTTCAAAGTAAACAGCTTGTGATAAATACATCTGGAAAATGACCACGTTATTTTGATGTTCATTTAATGTAATTGCTTAGGAGATGACAGTCATGAACACGTGTATAGCTTACCTTGGATGTTGAGGAGATGCTGTCCTGTATGCATGGTTAGACTGGACTGGTAGCTGGCTGACGTCAGTGTTGTGATGTCACTGCAGGAGAGGTAAAAACAGATGAGATATCTGACAGGAGATTTCTAGCAATCAGCAAATCCTTTATATATGGCCTTATTAAAATTTCAGTCCTACTCCAAACTGGGAGGGTTGCATTTCAGTAATCTAATGTGGCTTATTGACCTTATTTCATCAAGGTTCACTAACGTTAAGGAAGCTTGACTATTGAGATGCACCTGAGGAGTCAGAGGCTCCCTTCCTCTCACCTCTGCTCCTTCCTGCGCCTCTTTTCCTCCTCGTGCAGGACCTTCTTCAGCTGGAGGAAGAGCTGATGCTTCTCCTCCTGCAGTCCCTGCAGCTTCTCCCCCATCTTCATCACCTGTGAGGAGGAAAAGGGAATGTAAGAGAGGGTTAAGGTGAGATAGCCCATCCTCTGAAGTTAGTTATCTCCCATCTGTTTGTTATGACGTTCTCTGACCTGTTCTTTCGTCTCCTCCAGTGACATCCTCTCCTCTATCTCTTTTGTTCTCTTTCGCTCTTCTTCCTCCTTCATCTTCTGCTCCATCATCTTGTCCACCTCTTCCTCCTCTAAGATTAGGAAGAAAAGAGACACCAATTACAACAACTTAATTGTGGAATTTGTTCTCTCTTCTTCCTCTTTCATCTTCTGCTCCATCATCTTGTCCACCTCTTCCTTCTCTAAGATTTGGAAGAAAAGAGACACCAATTACAATGACATATTTGTGGGAAAAATCTGGCTTTTTGGTTATGTTTGGGAAGAAATGCAGTAGCCAAGCCAGCCTTGTGATATCTCACCCTGTCTTTTGCGATCTCTTTCTCTCATAATGTGCTTGTGGAGGGCTCTGGCCATGGCGTTGGACAGCTTCGGTCTGTCCTGCAGAGCAGGCATGGTGACAGGAAGTGGAGGGGCCAGCTGAATGCAGCAGAATCAATTGAGAAAATATGGGAAGTAAATATAGTTACAGGCAACAACAGCAAAAGGTGACAATTATTTGCTAGAAACTGACACTTGTTTTTTTTTTATATTTACTTTGTTTTTAATAGAAATAATAAATTGCATGCATTCACCCCCACCTAGCTAACGTTGCATTGCATCTGATCTGGCTATGCTAGCAGCTAGCTAACGTTACATTGTTAATGTTAGATCGATGAAGGGCCAGCAGGCGCGAAGTTGTAAACAGAGAACTTACTTTCGTTGCTTTTCGAGTATTCCAAGATGAAAACTTTTGTCTCCGCTTGGTGTGTGTTTTTTGGTGTGGATTATAAAGCGGAACATTTGTTATGCTATGAAAAACTGTAACTTTGTTTCTATATTATGAATTTCGTGTTCATAAATGAGTTTTTTTCCCCGAACTGATACACTTCCGGTGTGAAAGGACGCTTCCTGTTTTGACGTCAGTGAAGCCCTGGGAGTTGGGGTTTCTATTCAGTACTTCCCAGGGGACCTTGAGAGTAAAAGTAAAGATACCTTAACAGAAAATTACTCAGGTAAAAGTGAAATTCAGCCAGTAAAATACTACTTGAGTAAAAGTCAAAGTATTTGGTTTTAAATATACTTAAGTATCAAAAGTAAATGTAACCGCTAAAATACAGTATACTTACATTGAGTGGCTGCTGCCAACACACTCCAGCCACTTTAATAATGGAAATGGATGGAAATTGATGTAAAAATATATCACTAGCCACTTTAAATAATGCTACTTAATATAATGTTTACATACCCTACATTACTCATCTCATATGTATATGTATATACTGTACTCTATATCATCTACTGCATCTTTATGTAATACATGTATCACTAGCCACTTTAAACTATTCCACTTTGTTTACATACCCTACATTACTCACCTCATATGTATCTGTACTCGATACCATATACTGCATCTTGCCTATGCCGTTCTGTACCATCACTCATTTATATCTTTATGTACATATTCTTTATCCCTTTAAGGTAGTAGTTTTGGAATTGTTAGGTTAGATTACGCGTTGGTTATTACTGCATTGTCGGAACTAGAAGCACAAGCATCTGCTAACCATGTGTATGTGACAAATAACATTTGATTTGATTACTTAATTGAACCAGTTTCCTGTCTTGCTAAGCTGTCCTGTCTTGTGTTTGGGATCATTGTCATGCTGAAAGACCCAGCCACGTTTCATCTTCAATGCCCTTGCTGATGGAAGGAGGTTTTCACTCATATCACAATACATGGCCCCATTCATTCCTTCCTTTATACGGATCAGTCGTCCTGGTCCCTTTGCAGAAAAACAGCCCCAAAGCATGATGTTTCCACCCCCATGCTTCACAGTAGGTATGGTGTTCTTTGGATGCAACTCAGCATTCTTTGTCCTCCAAACATGACCAGTTGAGTTTTTACCAAAAAGTTATATTTTGGTTTCATCTGACCATATGACATTCTCCCAATCTTCTTCTGGATCATCCCAATTCTCTCTAGCAAACTTCAGACGGGCCTGGACATGTACTGGCTTAAGCAGGGAGACACGTATGGCACTGCAGGATTTGAGTCCCTGGCGACGTAGTGTGTTACTGACGGTAGGCTTTGTTACTTTGGTCCCAGCTCTCTGCAGGTCATTCACTAGGTCCCCCCGTGTGGTTCTGGGATTTTTGCTCACCGTTCTTGTGATCATTTTGACCCCACAGGGTGAGATCTTGCGTGGAGCCCCAGATCGAGGGAGATTATCAGTGGTCTTGTATGTCTTCCATTTCCTAATAATTGCTCCCACAGTTGATTTCTTCAAACCAAGCTGCTTACCTATTGCAGATTCAGTCTTCCCAGCCTGGTGCAGGTCTACAATTTTGTTTCTGGTGTCCTTTGACAGCTCTTTGGTCTTGGCCATAGTGGAGTTTGGAGTGTGACTGTTTGAGGTTGTGGACAGATGTTTTTATACTGATAACAAGTTCCAACAGGTGCCATTAATACAGGTAACGAGTGGAGGACAGAGGAGCCTCTTAAAGAAGAAGTTACAGTTCTGTGAGAGCCAGAAATCTTGCTTGTTTGTAGGTGACCAAATACTTATTTTCCACCATAATTTGCAAATAAATTCATAAAAAATCCTACAATGTGATTTTCTGGATTTTTTTCCCTCATTTTGTCTGTCATAGTTGAAGTGTACCTCATCTTTTTAAGTGGGAGAACTTGCACAATTGGTGGCTGACTAAATACTTTTTTGCCCCACTGTATGTGATGGTACACAAGGTTTGAAATGATGTTTAAGTTAAAAATATCTGTTTGGGTAAATTTGCAGTCAACAAATTATTTATAATTATGTTCTGACTTCCTTACCATCCACTCAAGAAAAAGCATTATCCCACGGCTGAATCAAGTCGATGATCCCTGGTATAGATGATTTAGACTCTAATGGTGAATAACTCATTAAAGTCATTTATTTTAATAATGTATATACAGGTTGTTCATAGTAGTCATTTCCATTCCTTCAAGGGGCTCTCCAGTGTTCATTCCTCACAGGCAAGTTCTTCCACACTGATCTAGACAAACCATTTTTGTATGGACCTCTCTTTGTGCACAGGTGCATTGTCATGCTGAAACAGCAAAGGACCTTCCCCAAACTGTTGCCACAAAGTTGGAAGCACAGAATCGTCTAGAATGTCATTGTATGCTGTAGCATTAAGATTTCTCTTTACTGGAACGAAGGGGCCTAGTACGAACCATGAAAAACAGCCCCAGACCATTATTCCCTTACAGTTGGCATTAATCATTGGGACAGATAGCGTTTTCCTAGCATCCACCAAACCCAGATTTGTCTGTCGGACTGCCAGATGGTGATGCGTGATTTATCACTCCAGAGAACGCGTTTCTACTGCTCTAGAGTCCAATTTAATATATATATATTTATATTTAACCTTTATTTAACTAGTTAAGTCAGATCAAATTATTTTTTACAATTACTTCCTACACCGGCTAAACCCAGACGACGCTGGGCCAATTGTGCGCCGCCCTATGGGACTCCCAATCACGGCCGGGTGTGATACAGCCTGGATTTGAACCAGGGCGTCTGTATTGACGCCTCTAGCACTGAGATGCCATGCCTTAGACCTCTGTGCCACTCTGTGCTCTGTGCCACAAGCATGGAAAACTGTTTAAACCCTTTACAATGAATATCAGTGAAGTTATTTGGATTTTTACGAATTATCTTTGTAAGCCAGGGTCCTGAAAAAGGGACATCTCTTTTGTTGCTGAGTTTATTTTCGACATCGTAGAAAAATAAGTTAAGACATCAAAACTACAATGAAATAACACATATGGAATCATGTAGTGGTGGCAGGTAGCCTATTGGTTATAGTGTTGGGCCAGTAACCGAAAGGTTGCTGGATCGAATCCCAGAGCTGACGAGGTAAAAATCTGTCATTCTGCCCCTGAACAAGGCAGTTAATCCACTGTTCCCCGGTAGGCCGTCATTGTAAATAAGAATGTGTTCTTAACTAACCTGCCTAGTTAAAAGGTTAAATTAAAAAATGTAGTAACCAAAAAAGTGTTAAATCACATTTTATATTTGAAATTCTTCAAAGTAACCACCTTGATGACAGCCTTGGATAAACTACCTCAGCACTACTCAATCTTGGGTCAATAGCAAGATTAATACTACTTTGTCTCGTCTTCCCTACACTATGTGATGATGGGATTGGATGTCTCCACAGTGAGTGCAGTCTGTGGTGTAGTGATCAAACGGATTCCATTTTGAAAGCTCAGGTGTAAACAGGAGAATAGCCTAAATAAAGAGAGAAATGTGTGTTCTCCACTTTCAAGATTATGGTTGCGGAAACTTTCCATATGTTCACATACAGTAGAGATATGCAGGACAAGTCAGGCAAAAAAAGACAGTAACGAAAAGACAGGAAACAAAGTTGGCTTTTCAGCACATTTTATCACGAGTGGAGAGTGCCAGTAACAGCTATACCGAGTTCTAACTTTTTTAAAGTAGAACAAAACTTTTAAAAAGTAAAATTGCACTGAGCTTCACAATACTTTTCAGAAATTAAGCCATCTAAAAATTACAAGTACAATAATAAAGAATCAATAGTAATCAAAATAATAGATTTTTTTTAACCACTGAAAGCGGAGACAGGCGGAAGATGGTTTAGTCGGAATTCTATTCTACTCCAGTCAGACGTCAAATACACTACGTCGTCAGAGTATCTTACCTGCGCTAATACATTAGTAAACATGACATTTTTTCATTGCCAAATGGAGCAGAGTTTAACCTATCACGCTACATCCAAAGTTTACACATCTTTATAATGACTGGTAATATGGTCTAATTCTAACACTCATTTCAAAATGGCATCTCTCCTCTATCCGTTTCAGCATGATTAAAGCACTATGAAAACTGGCCATGGGACCATTCAACCGAAATCCCCATCTCGGAGACCCGGAGGCAAATAAAATTCAGACTGTGCGAAGAGTATTAAAGAGGTAAAAATGGATGGATGAGGGGGAGGGAAAGTGCATCTGACGTCTTTGCTCGGGGAACTAGGCTGCTGAGCTGGATATAGCATTTCAATGGAGATAAGGGAGGTTTGGGGGAGAAGACTTGGGTGACGAAGGGGGGAGGGGTTTAGACTTCCGTTTGGCTGTCTCCATAGACACTCTCATCACTGTAGGCAATGTAGAGGAAAAAGTCCTCTTCATGGTGCTCCTGAAAGAGAGCGCAATAAAGAGGTGTTGGTATGAGTTGACAAAACAGAGGGGGGAGGCTTCCCTGAAAGGCATCCCCAATCCAAACGTTGTCACATGCACCAAATACAAGTGTAGACCTTAACGTGAAGTGCTTACTTAACCAACAGTGCAGTTCAAGAAGAGTTTAGAAAATATTTACTAAATAAACTAAAGTAAAAAGTAACACAAAATAATAACCAGGCTATATACAGGGGGTACAGGTACCGAGTCAGTGTGCGGAGGAAAAGCAGCAGAAAAGCATTTGAAGGGAGCGGGGAGGAATCATACCTGGTATAGAAGGCCCATGGTGGCTGAGGTGGGAGGAATGACGTTGTTTACAAAGAAGAACAGGGCGTCCTCGGCCCGCAGGTGGATTCGTTTTCGGATGAGGAAGTAGAACTGGCCCACTGTAGTAGAGAGAAATGAATTGAACTATTAAAGTTCTGAAGAGAGTGGTATAGAAGTGGTACATAACCATAATAACTGGTTACCTACCTGTGAGGTCAGAGGGCACAAGGTATTTCTTCTTGTCCAGATCTCCTATCCTTGCTTTGGGGGCTTTTTCCACAATTACCTACAATTAGAAGGCGAAAAAACAAACATTTAGAATGGCCTTAATATTGTGTGGCTGTGTCCAAAAATAATAATAATTACCTAGACTTTATTACATTCATATCTCTTACATACATTTCCACTTACTGGTAAATTAACTTGGTCACATACGATTGCACTATTCAAGCTTGTTTTCTTCACATTTCGAGGAAAGAGGATCTGATAAAATAAGTCTCAGACCCACTGAAACTCCATCGTGCCAGGTGATTTTCAGAAACCATTATGGCACACTGACATGGGATTATTAAAATGCTTCTGCATTTGGATTCTACTGCTGTGTCAAGCCAGAGATCTGCATATAATGACGAGATATGCATGTCGCCGAACTAACAGGAGTTGTTGTACCAAAAGCAGTAAGGCAAGCGACAAGCTGAGGTCCAAAATAAGCCAATAGGAACACATTGGACAGGCTTTGGGCAGAGGGAACCGCTCGCGGCGCTTCTTCCTCTGGTCAAGCTCGATAAACAAAAAGACGTGGTCAAAAAGGCCAGTTATGCCATCTTAACCTGTGGTTGCGTCACACACAGTGCAAATGTCTATTTTGCTGATGTTTAGCGGACAAGTTGGTTTTCCACACAACCCTCATAGCAAATACCCACAACACAGGATTATTTAGTTGGGGGGCCTGAAATACAACCACGGGATCTATTCAATCTGCAAAACTGAAGCGTTAAGTCCCCGATAGAAATGTAAAAGTAATTTCAGATTGAGCCGACACATGCAGTGTTTACCGGGAACGCAGTCTCCGCTAAAGCAAGAACATTGCCTTCATTTTTACAGCATGATTGAAATGTGAAGTTCAGCGATGCGGATTGAATGAAGACCCAAATCTCCCAGGAAAAAAAAAATTGTATTTCTGCAGATTGTTTACACCAGGGTTTTCCAACCCTGCTCCTGGAGTGCTACCCCCTCTTGGTTTTCACTCCAACCACAGTTATAACTAACCTGATTCAGTTCATTATTAGAATCAGGTGTGCTAGATTAGGGTTGGAGTGAAAACGCACAGGACTGTCACTCTCCAGACACAGGTTTGGATAGCCCAGAGATCAGTGGAGGCTGCTGAGGGGAAGACGGCTCATATTAATGGCCGCAACAGCGCTAATGGAATGACATTAACACATGAAAAATCATAAATCGGTCGACCTCTAGTTTCCAACGCTGATACCGATTATTGGAGGACCAAAAAAAGACGATCCCGGCCAATTTTTTACCATTTATTTGTAATAACGACAATTACAACACTGAAAGAACACTTATTTTAACTTAATATAATACATCAATAAAATCAATTTAGCATCAAATAAATAATGAAACGTTCAATTTGGTTTAAATAATGCAAAAACAAAGTGTTGGAGAAGTAAAAGCGCAATATGTGCCATGTAAGAAAGCTAAAGTTTCAGTTCCTTGCTCAGAACATGAGAACATATGAAAGCTGGTGGTTCCTTTTAACATGGGGCTTCAATATTCCCAGGCAAGAAGTTTTAGGACTATTTATCTCTATACCATTTGTATTTCATAAACTTTTGACTATTGGATGTTCTTATAGGCACTTTAGTATTGCCAGTGTAACAGTATAGCTTCCGTCCCTCTCCTCGCTCCTCCCTGGGCTCGAACCAGGAACACAACGACAACAGCCACCCTCGAAGCAGCGTTACCCATGCAGAGGTAGCGGGGTACGCGCTAATAGCGTTTCAAACGTCACTCGCTAACTAGCTAGCCATTTCACATTGTTTACACGAGCCTAATCTCGGGAGTTGATAGGCTTGAAGTCATAAACAGCGCAATGCTTGACGCACAACGAAGAGCTGCTGGCAAAACGCACGAAAGTGCTGTTTGAATGAATGCGTACGAGCCTGCTGCTGCCGCCTACCACCGCTCAGTCAGACTGCTCTATCAAAATCAGAGTTAGTTATAACATAATAACACACAGAAATACGAGCCTTAGGTCATTAATATGGTCAAATCCGGAAACTATCATCTCGAAAACAAGACGTTTATTCTTTCAGTGAAATACGGAACCGTTACGTATTTTATCTAAGGGGTGGCATACATTAGTCTAAATATTCTTGTTACATTGCACAACCTTCAATGTTATGTCATAATTATGTAAAATTTTGGCAAATTAAGGGGCCCAAACTGTTGCATATACACTTACTCTGCGTGCATTGAACGCAAGAGAAGTGACAAGTTCACCTGGTTAATATTGCCTGCTAACCTGGATTTCTTATAGCTAAATATGCAGGTTTAAAAATATATACTTATGTATTGATTTTAAGAAAGGCATGGATGTTCATGGTTAGGTACACATTGGAGCAACGATACGCATCGCTTCGATTATATGCAACGCAGGACACGCTAGATAAACTAGTAATATCAACCATGTGTAGTTAACTAGTGATTATGATTGATTGATTGTTTTTTATAAGATAAGTTTAATGCTAGCTAGCAACTTACCTTGGCTTACTGCATTCACGTAACAGGCAGTCTCCTCATGGAGTGCAGGCTGGACTAGTTAACTGTAAGGTTGCAAGATTGTATCCCGCGAGCTGACAAGGTGAAAATCTGTCGTTCTACCTCTGAACGAGGCAGTTAACCCACCGTTCCTAGGCCGTAATTGAAATTAAGAATGTGTTCTTAACTGACATGCCTAGTTAAATAAAGATTAAATAAATGTGTAAAAAAAATGTATATATATATATATATGTTTATTATTATTTTTTTTTTTTTTAATTATTTTTTTTATTGGCAAAATCTGTGTCCAAAAAGACAGATTTCCGATTGTTATGAAAACTTGAAATCGGATCTAATTAAAATTGGCCATTCCGATTAATCGGTCGACCTCTAATGGAAACCATGCGTTTGATAACATTCCACTGATTCAGTCGACCAAAAAGTAGACTGTTACAGCTTTAAGCAAACCCTGAAAATTAAGGTTAGGAACCTATTGTCATTTCTGCCTAAGACATTCTTACAAAAGGGTCTATAGATGGCCTAAATGTGAAATAAACAACTGAACTGCTTACTGACACCCGCTCTAGGCTATTTGGGGTAGCTAACATTACACATCAGGGCAGCAGGTAGCCTAATGGTTATAGTGTTGAGCCAGTAACCACAAGGTTGCTAGATCGAATCCCCAAGCTGACAAGGTAAAAATCTGTCCTTCTGTCCCTGAACAAGGCAGTTAAACCCACTGTTCCTCGGCCGTCATTGTAAATACACATTTGTTCTTAACCGACTGGTCTAGTTAAATAAAACATCTTTAAAACAAACACACACACACACCTTAACTCTTACAGCTACCTATTAAGTATTACTTTGGAAGTAAATGACTATTTGTAAGTCATGAGGTCTTGCTTTTTGAAAACAGTCCCAAGCTTGGTAGCTAGTTATTGTTTTAAAGGCACTGTGCAGTGGAAAAACATGATTTCCCTGTTTTATATACATTTCCACACTAGGAGGTTGGAATTGTTATTGTGAAAATAATGATAATGTCCTTTTTAGTGTAAGAGCTGTTTGAAAAGACCACCTGAAATTTGTATGTTTTGGTGGGATGGAGTTTTGGCCTGCCTGGTGACATCACCAGGCGGTGAATTAGTTCGACCAATAATAAAAAGAGTTCCAAACTATCAATAACAGCGTAAAGGACTGCAGAAACCCCTATTCATACATTTTTAAGCTAGAACTCCAGTACATAGGCGGGAACACTAGTATAATAGGTGGCGGTAATGCGTCAATATTGGACACCATCAGCCGATAAACCCCACCAGGGTCTACATTTTACGGCCACTGAGGCAGGTAGATAAAATATCTACCAGCCACTCAGCTGCCCCTTTAAGGGCGGGAGGTTACCGTGGTAACGGGGCCACTCGAGCCCTGTCACACATCTGTGATCTGACTAGGGAGTAAATTCGCTATCAGTTGAAACAGCAGACTCAAACTAACTATGGAAAAACAGAGCTTGTGAACAAAACAATGTATATTGCCAAGAAAAACAACGACAGGGTCTCACTTTGTAAATTAGACCAACTTTTATGCCGGTGCGCAGTGTCTCCAAAAATGAATCAGCACTTCAGTCATCTTACACAGCTCCCCTGCCAGGCAGGGTTGCTGTGCAAGGTGGGACATAGGATTTGTATTTATTTGAGCACTTAGCAGCTATGAAACAAAACATATATACTTTGAAAACAGTGCCAGACTAACGTGCTCATACTTGCCTTTTTATTCGCGAATAATGCTCACACTGTAGAGCCCTGCAAATTGATCACCCGACGAATTTGGCGGGTATGAATTTTATGCCCTGAACCCCACAGAAGAGGCTGGGCGACAACACCTGTGACTAGCTAGCAGTGGTAGACAGTGTACTTCGCCCTTGCCTGCCGGGAACGATTTTCCCGCAGTTCTGTTAACGACAGTGAGGGCGGGTGTTTGGCAGGCCAAGACACTTGATGCTAGCTAGGTAGGACTCCAAGTACACAGCAGGCAGGATAGGTAGCTAGCTAATGACAGCTAGGCCACCGGTAGACAGTGTCGTTTGCCCCCGCCTGTCTGGCACTGTTTTCCCACAGTTCTGTTCACGACGGCAGGTGTTACACCGACAGCGTCATTGCATTGTGGTACACCAGAATTACATTCATTTCCAATTAAACTCTGCGTTTGCCTTGCAGCGGGATTTATCGAACGTATGCGTCAAAATGTATGCTTTGACGGCTTGACAGAAATGGTAACAGGACGTGAATGTTGAACTTCGGTTGCATACATATCCAGATGATGGCGCATACTATTTTGCACAATGAGGCTGTCGGTGTGTTCCAAGCGTTACGCTTTGATCACACCGAGAGAGTTATTGCATTTTGGGACACCAGAATTACATTACATTTCCAATAAAACGCTGCGTTTGCCTTCCAGCGGGATTTATCGAACGTATGCGTCAAACTATGCTTTGACGGCTTGACAGAAATGGTGGCGGAAGGTGAATGTTGATTTTTTTTTGCATACATATCCAGATGCTGCTGCTTACTATTTTTTTCGCAAAACACTGTGGGTGTGATCGAAGCGTTACAAGCCATATCCACCGTCGTAGTACAGATGATGCCCGAGTTGGAATGTGAAGCTAACTGAAGACGCAGAAATGTCCACATGCTGGAACGCCCCTAATTGCAGGTCGCAACCACACGTCACTATTGTTGATAACAGATACGCTTTCCCCTACCAGACAGTCCTAGCAAAATTGTTCTTTGCTTAGAAGTTATTTGACCATTTTAATTGAAAACAATCACACTAGGTACTCAATTGTTACCCAGAAATTTGATAGGGTTACAAAAAAAAAAATCGCCTGCATTGGACCTTCAAACGAACATAGCTACAATTCAATTGTTAGCTGTGTGTAATGAAATAACATAAGTTGACAGCTTGCTATAGCTAGTAAAACAAATTCACATTCAGTGTAGAAACTATGCCTTAAGTCTTTCAACCAAACTGCGTCAACTTGACCGTCAAGTAGGGTGGCTTGCTAGGCCCATTTTAGAAGCAGTTTGTTGTTGCCCAACTAGCCAACGTTAGTTAGTAAGATAGTTCTTTGGCGTCGTTGTGAACATTCACCTAACCAAACATGACATGGGAATATTATTGAACGTCAGTTATGTCGTAATTGGGCTCACTAACATCAAACACTTTTTCTACAAAGTAACCCATATTGAGAAGTAAACCAGCCAGGATACTGTAGCTAGTAGGCTAGCTATCTAGCAAAGAAGGCATCTACTTACGGGTACCCTGTCCGGATACTTCTTTCTTATTTTCTCGCCCTCAGACCGTCTCTTCTCAAATGGGTGCTCTTCTTTGTATTGAAACTTCATTGTCAAACGAATGACAGGCTGTCGGTAGGTATATCTGAGATATCCGACTGGGATTCCTCAAATAGTAATTCGTCGACAACGCTAGCTAGTTGGGCTACTGTTTTGTTCGGGTTCTTTCCTAGTGCGACTGCGGCGGAGGGATACCATAACATACGACGCCAAAGGGAGGTCTGTACAGCACAGCTAAAATGGATTGTGGAAATATGAACGTTGACCGCAAAGAACCACACTGTTTGTGGTTAGGTTGATATTGTTTAGTCATATTCATCAATTAATCGAAATGTAATGATTAACAAATTAGCAGTGGTTTTGTTTCATAGTTGTTGCCCAATTATTATTTTTTTCAATAGTACTACTTTATTTTGTCCAACCGGCTGTGATGAGGCAGTTGCCCTAGTCATATGACCCATCCACTGCAGTTTCCGTGGCGAACAGTCATTGGCAGCAAGCGAATTCAAGACTGCCAAATTAATGTCTGAAATAAATTATTAATTTTGACAGCGCTGGAAGTTAGTTATTGTGGGGCTGTAATAATTCCTCGCAATGTTCCCATAGTTTGTATTCACACTTAAGCTTCAAGGTGGGTGTCATGTAGCAGTTTGCGTGGGCAGTTACACAAGTGGAAGTCATTATATGCTTCAGTCATATGTCAGCTGATGTAGCTGCTGCTATAAAATGGTAACGGTCACAATACCAGTACAAGTAGTCTGATCATAAGATTGAAACGTAAGGTATCCGGGGGGGGGGGGTAATACCAGTTTCATATTCCAATTTGAGCCATTTCTTATATTTTGTACTTGTTTTTAGTTCACTTCTGCTAGCAAATGATCAGCTAGAGTTCACGCACTGTTTTCTTAGGCCCGTCCCTGAATAGAAGGAAAGCATAGACCAGCAGTGTGTTTGCCCTCCAGCAGCCTGCCTGGATAGGAATAGACGTGCCTTGCTACTTCAACAGGTAGCCTTCAAGTCAAGCGGAGGCCACGACTAAGGGGAACGAGAGCAAGCGATGCAGTTATTAATCTTACCACATGAGAGCAGTCAAGTGTCAGAAGACTTGTAATATTTGTGGAACTCATTGAGCAGAATTTCCCGATTACTTATCTGGAATAAAACTGCAATACGAGCAATTTACAACATGTGTTCCTCTTTCCAGCGTAGGTAGTTATGTATATTCACACAAAAGGCATTCTATTGTCAAGAGACAAGCTAACAAAAAAGTATAATCCAGACTTTACTTAAGTATTTTCCAGGGAAAGTGAATTAAAAAGGAGCACCAGGTAAAAGTGGTCGACACTGACAAGTGTTTTATTAGTAACACAGACCTGGGGACTGAACCAAAAAGAAGCAGTCATGACTGGAGCCTTGACAAGATTGAAATGGTTCAAATGGCATTGAAGACAGAGGTGGCGGACAATGGTACCAATACGGTCAAGGGAGCAGGTAAAACATTCAGGTGGCTGGCTGCTCATTCTGCTTCAAATCAGCAGCAGAAAAATGAAAAAAAATAAATCCAGAAATTAAGTGCAAATCTCAAATTGAAATGGTATCAGGCATAAGATTTTCAATAACGGAGATGTCCAGGTCATACGATACATCACAGTAACTGAAAGATGAGAAATTTAAAGAGTAAGGTTCCACCATCCAAATAAGTTTTTTTTAGCCATTCTTTTCTTTCATAACTTCTTTAGTCCATACTTCCATCTTGATGTATCCTACAAGCCTTTTTGGGGGAACACATCCAAGATAGACATGATCATGTCAGTCATTTGATAAAACAAATTAGACTGATTTATAATTCATCCAGAGATCTGTTATGTAGAACGTCTTAATCAGCGGTAACCCCTGACACACAAATGACCTTGATTGACAGGGAGTATATTCCCCCAAAACCCCCCATTCAAAACAAATCATCGTCCATTTTCTCCTGTCTGGTTGCTCTTGACTGTCTTAAGTGAAGTAAAGTCCAGTACCAAGTAGAGAGTGTGTAAAATTACAGGCCATTGCCTGTTGTTTTTGTTGTGCAGAGTCCAGGGTAAGAAGCAAAAGGTGGAAACTTGTCTCGTTCGTTGCCTTGCTGTTCCTTCTCCTTTTGTAACGTCAAAAGTTTAGCAAGACGTACAAATGTGAGCATTCGCCCAACGTACACAAACGCAGCCCCATGCGTACATACACAGAGTCAGTATCAGGAACTGTAAGGCTGAGACTCCATTTTGTTAAAAAAACATACAAATAAAGAAGTGAAAACAAGAAAAAGAAAAGCTGGCTTCCCCCCAGTCGTTTCCTGGCCTTCCAGATCTCGCTCTGTTCATCCCTTGTTTCATGTTATGCTGCGACTCTCCTCTCCTCTGTCCCCTTCTGAGAGGGGTGAGGGGAGAGGTCCACTGCGTGGAAACGGAGGAGCGATGGGAGCCGGCAAGGGGAAGGGGTTTAAAAAGAGGGCTAATCAGCCAAACCCTCCCTGCAGAATAAGCCAATCACCAGAGCCGGTGCTGGTGGAGGTTTCGACTGAGGACGGACCGGACGTCAGCGGTGAACCTAGGAGAGAAGACAGTTGTCAGAGTAATACATTTATCATGCTATTAGGTAAATGGAAAAAACACTACTACAGTGCAGGATGCTCATCCATCAGTCTGAATACATGAAATACTCACCTAAGTGCATCTAGCATAGGCAGCAGGTTAAGGAGTGCTGTGTCACTAGGGTCACTGAACCAGGACTTGATAGGTATTGCATTGTCTAAAAGGCAAATACAGAGATTTGGAAACAAAGGAGAGTACTTCTGAGTGACAAAAGTAGGAGAGTTATGAAATATAATATTTGATAGGTAAAATTATTATTTTTTTTAAATCAGGTGAGTAGGACAAAACTATCTGCGGTTAGAAAATCAACAAAACATTCCTTGTATTACTAAGGTGCGCAGTGTTGTCCCTTCATAGATGCCAACTTACCCTGATTCTCACAAGCCTGTCACAAGACTAATCACACTTTCTATAGGAAACATTTGAATTGTTGTGCGTGGTTTGTTTGCGTAAAACGTGCAAGAGCTGCTTGGCAACCTTCCACCCACACCCAGCAAGCTGAATGCAACTGATTTCACAACCTTTTTAGTTTAAAAACAACTATCTAAGCTCACCTACAAGGATATGCCCTAGAATGATATACAAATGCACCACTGTTCAAAAGTTTGGGGTCACTTTTGAAATGTCCTTGTTTTCCATGAAAACATACATGAAATGAGCTGCAAAACGAATAGAAAAGTCAATATGATGACAAGGTTATAAATAATGATTTTTATTGAGATAATTGCTTTCGTTAAAGAATCCTCCATTTGCAGCAATTTTAGCCTTGCAGACCATTGGCATTCTAGTTGTCAATTTGTTGAGGTAATCTGAAGAGATTTCACCCCATGCTTCCTGAAGCACCTACAAGTTGGATTGGCTTGATGGGCACTTCTTACGTACCACACAGTCAAGCTGCTCCCACAACAGCTCAATAGGGTTGAGATCCAGTGACTGTGCTGGCCACTCCATGAAATACAGAATACCAGCTGACTACTTCTTCCCTAAATCTTTATTGCTTTGGGACACTGTCCTGTTGTAGGAGGAAATTGGCTTCAATTAAGTGACGTCCACAGGGTATGGCGTTGCAAAATGGAGTGACCCTGTACAAATCTCCCACTTTACCACCACCAAAGCACCCCCAGACCATCACATTGCCTCCACCATGCTTGACAGATGGAGTCAAGCACTCCTCCAGCACCTTCTAATTTTTTTCTATGTCTCACAAATGTTCTTCTTTGTGATCCGAACACCTTAAACTTAGATTTGTCTGTCCATAACACTTTTTTTCCCCCTAATCTTCCACTGTCTGTGCTCTTTTGCCCATTTTAATATTTAATTTTTATTGGCCAGTCGGAGATATGGCTTTTTCTCTGCCTAGAAGGCCAACATCCCGGAGTCGCATCTTCACTGTTGACGTTGAGACTGGTGTTTTGCAGGTACTATTTAATGAAGCTGCCAGTTGAGGACTTGAGGTGTCTGTTTCTCAAACTAGACACTAATGTACTTGTCCTCTTGCTCAGTTGTGCACCGAAGTCTCCCACTCCTTTCTATTCTGGTTAGAGACAGCTATTCTGTGAAGGGAGTACAACGGCGTTGTACGAGATCTTCAGTTTCTTGGCAATTTCTAGCATGGAATAGCCTGCATTTTTCAGAACACGAATAGACTGACGAGTTCCAGAAGCAAGTTGTTTGTTTTTGGCCATTTTGAGCCTGTAATCGAACCCACAAATGCTGATGCTCCAGATACTCAACTAGTCTAAAGAAGTTTTATTGATTCTTTAAAATCAGGACAACGGTTTTCAGCTGTGCTAACATAACCCTTTTGCAATTTTCTAATGATCAATTAGTCTTAAAATGATAAACTTGGATTAGCTAACAAAACATGCCATTGAAACACAAGAGTGATGGTTGCTGATAATGGGCCTATGTAGATATTCCATAAAACATCTGCCATTTCCAGCTACAATAGTAATTTACAATTTTAACCATGTCTACACTGTACTTCTGATTAATTTGATGTTATATTAAAATTGACTTAAAAAGTGCTTTTCTTTCAAAAGGACATTTCTAAGTGACCCCAAACTTTTGAACAGGAGCATACAAATGCATAGAATACAGTATATGCCATTTAGCAGGCTCTTTTTAGGAATGACGCCGGAGGAGAAGGCCACCGTTTTATGGTCTCCTAACCAATTGTGCTATTATGTGTTTTTTTTGTACATAATGTTCCTGCAGCCGTATCTTACAGAAGAAAAGAGCCGGATGCCTCGTCCGGACCCGCAGAAGACTAGGAAAGCTGCCATTACCGTCAATATTACTCGCCAACGTGCAATCATTGGACAATAAACTAGACAAGGTACGATCACAAATATCCTACCAACGGGACATCAAAAACTGTAATATCCTATGCTTCACGGAATCGTGGCTGAATGACGACATGGATATTAAGCTAGCAGGATACACCCTGCACCGGCAGGATAGAACAGCACACTTCGGTAAGACGAGGGGGGGCGGTCTGTGCATATTTGTAAACAACAACTGGTGCACGAAATCTAAGGACGTCTCTAGATTTTGCTCGCCTGAAGTAGAGTATATTGTGATAAACTGCAGGCCACTACTCTTGCCTAGAGAGTTCTCAGCTATACTTTTTGTGGCTGTTTGTTTACCACCACAGACAGATGCTGGCACTAAGACCGCACTCAGTCAACTGTATAAGGAAATAAGCAAACAGGAAACCACTCACCCAGAGGCTGCGCTCCTAGTGGCCGGAGACTTTAATGCATGGAAACTTAAATCAGTTCTACCAAATTTCTATCAACATGTTAAATGTGCAACCAGAGGGGGAAAAAAATCTAGATCACCTTTACTCCACACACAGAGACGCGTACAAAGCTCTCCCTCACCCTCCATTTGGTAAATCCGACCACAACTTTATCCTCCCGATTCCTGCGTACAAGCAAAAATTAAAGCAGGACGCACCAATGACCCGGTCTATAAAAAAGTGGTCAGATGAAGCAGATGCTAAACTACAGGACTGTTTTGCTATCAGACTGGAACAAGTTCCGAGATTCTTCCAATGCCATTGAGGAATACATCACATCAGTCACTGGCTTTATCAATAAGTGAATTGAGGACGTCGTCCCCAGTGACTGTACGTACATACCCCAACCAGAAGCCATGGATTACAGGCAACATTCGCACTGAGCTAAAGGGTAGAGCTGCCGCTTTCAAGGTGTGGGACTCTTAACCCAGAAGCTTACAAGAAATTCCGCTATGCTCTGCGACGAACCATCAAACAGGCAAAGCGTCAATACAGGGCTAAGATTGAATCATACTACAATGGCTCCGACGCTCGTCGGATGTGGCAGGGCTTGCAAACTATTACAGACTATAAAGGGAAGCACAGCCGCGAGCTGCCCAGTGACACGAGCCTACCAGACGAGCTAAATCACTTCTATGCTCGCTTCGATGCAAGCAACACTGAGGCATGCATGAGAGCGTCAGCTGTTCCGGACGACTGTGTGATCAGGCTCTCCGTATCCGACGTGAGTAAGACCTTTAAACAGGTCAACATACAAACGGCTGCGTGGCCAGACGGATTACCAGGACGTGTGCTCCGTGCATTTGCTGACCAACTGGCAGGTGTCTTCACTGACATTTTCCTGATTGAGTCTGTAATACCAACATGCTTCAAGCAGACCACCATAGTCCCTGTGCCCAAGAACACAAAGGCAACCTGCCTAAAATGACTACAGACCCGTAGCACTCACGTCCGTAGCCATGAAGTGCTTTGAAAGGCTGGTAATGGTTCACATCAACACCATTATCCCAGAAACCCTAGACCCACTCCAATTTTCATACCGCCCAAACAGATCCACAGATGCAATCTCTATTGCACTCCACACTGCCCTTTCCCAACTGGACAAAAGGAACACCTATGTGAGAATGCTGTTCATTGACTACAGCTCAGCGTTCAACACCATAGTACCCTCAAAGCTCATCACCAAGCTAAGGAACCTGGGACTAAACACCTCCCTCTGCAACTGGATCCTGGACTTCCTGACAGGCTGCCCCCAGGTGGTGAGGGTAGGTAGCAACACATCTGCCACGCTGATCCTCAACACTGGAACTCCCCAGGGATGCATGCTCAGTCCCCTCCTGTACTCCCTGTTCACGCACGACTGCATGGCCAGGCACGACTCCAACACCATCATTAAGTTTGCTGACGACACAACAGTGGTAGGCCTGGACAACGACGAGACAGCCTATTAGGGAGGAGGTCAGAGACCTGGCCGGGTGGTGCCAGAATAACAACCTATCCCTCAATGTAACCAAGACTAAGGAGATGATTGTGGACTACAGGAAAAGGAGCACCGAGCACGTCCCCGTCCTCATCGACGGAGCTGTAGTGGAGCAGGTTAAGAGCTTCAAATTCCTTGGTGTCCACAACAACAAACTAGATTGGTCAAAACACACCAAGACAGTCGTGAAGAGGGCACGACAAAGCCTATTCCCCCTCAGGAAACTAAAAAGATTTGGCATGGGTCCCGGGATCCTCAAAAGGTTCGACAGCTGCAACACCGAGAGCATCGGTTGCATCATCTCAATAGTATTTACCCCCAAGCCATAGTACTCCTGAACAGGTAACCAAATGGTTACCCGGACTGCTACTCTGTTTATCTTATATGCATAGTCACTTTAACTATACATTAATGTACATACTACCTAATTTGGCCTGACCAACCAGTGCTCCCGCACATTGGCTAAACGTGCTATCTGCATTGTGTCCCACCCACTGCCCGCTAACCCCTCTTTTTACACTACTGCTATTCTCTGTTCATCATATATGCAGTCACTTTAACGATACCTACATGTACATACTACCTCAATAAGCCTGACTAACAGGTGTCTGTATATAGCCTTGCTACTCGTCTCTTTTTACTGTTGTTTTATTTATTTACTTACCCACACACACTTTTTTTCTCGCACAATTGGTTAGAGCCTGTAAGTAAGCATTTCACTGTAAGGTGAAACACCTGTTGTATTCGGCGCACGTGACAAATAAACTTGGATTTGATTTTATCCAAAAGAGACTTAGTCATGCATCCATACATTTTATCTATGGGTGGCCCTGGGAATCAAACACACAATCCTGGTGTTGCAAACGCCATGCTCTACCAACTGAGTCATACAGGACCGCCATATGTGTGTGTGTGTCGTCTCACCTGGATGGCTCCGGTAAGCTCCAGGCGAGTTGTCCAGGATGACGATACTAGACAGGTCGTCGTGTACTACTGACAGGTCTTTAATATAGCTACCTAGATCCAACGTACAATGCTGCAGACACAGGGAAAATACACACAGGATGTAAGCAGATTGCAAATACACAATAGAATCAATCAATCTCCATAGAGAGTACATTAGGTCACTATGGATGGACATAAATCAGTTGTGTTTATATGAAAAGGGGAGAGTGATACCTGTCTGTAGTATCTGCGTTTCAGGATGTTCCGGTTGTTGTCCAGCTTGTCTGCCACTGCCGAGCCGTAAATCTCCATACTGGCTGTGAACACTACCAGCTCATACCACTGGCTGACCTGGAGACAGGGGTGACACACACATCCAGGGATACATGTAAGGCTCACACCATAATTTACAGTCAAAGAACTGGCCAAGCAGAACAGAGGTAAACATCATTGACAATAACCACATTTCCATCCACAGTTATGAGAGTTAGTCATCTTGTATAACTAAAAACTTTTTATTTTTTATCACAACAGCTGTGGATGGAAACAGGAAGTTTTGGTACAATTTTTAAATGCTGACAGATCATTTGTTCCTTCTACATGGTGGGATCTTTGTGTCGGTAAAATGAATTGCATGAGAAATGGTGCTGGAAACGCCTTAATGCTCAAAAATATGTGTGTGTATACATACATACACACCAAAGCCAACTACAACAAGGCTGCTGACATAATCCATGATCTCATCAGGAGATTGGAGAACGTAGCACCAGAGGCACCCAAACAACTCATCTGCAATTATATTAAAACGGCTGTACCTTAAACAATTATTAACAATATGTAACCTGCCACACTTGCAATGGAAAACCACGAGAGCTGTTATTTAAGTACCAAGCATGGCTATAAAAGCATACAGCACCATTTGGGGACTCAGATCGCAATTCCATTTTGCTCTCACCTAGCTACAAACAGAACATGTAATCTGAGGAACCTTGTATAAAAAGGTATGTGAAGGACTGGTCCGAAACAAATATGGACATGTTGAAAGGCTGCTTTGGCTTCCATTTGGAAGAAATTCTGTGACACGAACAAAAACATTAAAAGGACTGAACTATTACTGACTACATAGCTACATTGTTGCATTAACTCTGTAATTCTAGTAAAGACCACTAAACATTTTTCCAAAATGCAAAACCCTGGATAACTAAGTAACTAAAACAGTTAATTGACCAAAAGTGAAAAGCAATGTGGACGAAGGACAACTGATGAAATCCATACAGAGAGACATTAAAATAGATAAAAAAATAATAAATTGGATTACAAACTCAAAATGGAAAACACGCCTGAAAATAACAAAGAAAGTGAGGCATGGAAATATCTTAAACAAATGACAACAACCTAGCCAATGAACCTAAATACCTTTTTCCTAGATTTTAAACAACAGACAGGCTTCCTATAAATGACTGATGGTCTAAGCGTGCGGATTATCAGGGAGTGTAAATGGCAACAGTGACATACACAGAATCCTTTTTTCTGGAAAACTGCAACCATTGTGCACATTCCTAAAATGAATAATCCAAAATCCCCGAATGACTTTCGTCTCATCTCCTTGACCTCAGTGATAATCAAATGCTTGGAGAGCACTGTCCTGGGACACATTCTCCAGCACATGGAGAGCCTACTGGACCCATTCCAGTTTGCATGTAAACCAGGCCACAGAGATAAAGATGGACTGCTCTTCCTTCTCCATAAAATCTACATGCACCCAGATAAATGCCAGAACTGTCGATTTTTCATCTGCCTTCTACTTATTACACCTTGATATACTGGTTAAAAAACACGTAAAAAAAATTAAAAAAAACTTGCGCCTCTAATCAACTGGATCCGGTATTTTCACCAGTTGTGTCATAACAGTGAGGTTCAATGTGAATACACCGGACCCACTAACCACCCCAGGGCAGTGTCCTTTCACCGGTTCTGTTCACCCTCTACACCAGCGTCCTTTCACCGGTTCTGTTCACCCTCTACACCAGTGTCCTTTCACCGGTTCTGTTCACCCTCTACACCAGTGTCCTTTCACCGGTTCTGTTCACCCTCTACACCAGTGTCCTTTCACCGGTTCTGTTCACCCTCTACACCAGTGTCCTTTCACCGGTTCTGTTCACCCTCTACACCAGTGTCCTTTCACCGGTTCTGTTCACCCTCTACACCAGCGATGGGCAACTTTTTAGGGACGCAGACAATGTTTATTTTTTATTCTCAGACCCACGAGCCACTGTGCCCCAAATTCCCCACCCCTGCTCTACACCAATGATTGCACCCAAATAACATCAGAATGTGCAACAGTAAAGTACGCAGAAGATACAGCAATCGTTGGTCTAATTAAGGGGTCGAAGGATGACTACAGGACAGAAATAGCACACTCCACCCAATGGTGCAAGGAAAACATTCTTAATGTGAAACCCCCCCCAAGGAAATGACTTTAAAACTATAAAAGATGACTGCGGGCCCATCCACATTGACTCAGAACAAATAGTGTCAGTTGAGCAATACAAATATCTTTGAACTATAATTGACTCAAAACTCTCCTGGAATGCCATCACAGATATACAAAAACAGAAAATGACTATTTCATGAGGAAAATAAGGGTGTTCGGAAATGTACTTGAGTGCCAGAGTGCGCTCAGGCTGTTCGTAAATTCAGAGCGTTTCGCTCTCGGACCATTCAGAGTGCATACTGGACACACTGGCCGAGGAGTAGGGTTGATCCGAGCGTTCTGACCTCACAGTCAGAACCCAAGTTAACTGGCTAAAGTTAGCTAGCTACTTCCAGACACAATTAATAGAACCCCTCAACTGACCATTTTACTCACCCTAGCAGAGCTAGTTAGGCTGTATTCATGTTATCTAGAGCGTTGGCGACTAACTGTGCCAATGACAACAATATGGTTTTTTTTGCCGACGTTCACTGACTCCAGTCATATTCATATTACGTGTTCGTAAATTCATCAGTTATTCTGCACTCTGCACTCAAATGAGAGTGATCTGAAATCGGAGTTGATAGCCAAGGTGAATTTACAAACGCATAACAACCATATTCTACACATCCTTTGCTCAGACATCACTCTCGGTTTCAAAGCCTGGTATATCGCAAATAAAAACCCACTACACAAAATAGTAGTAAAGCTGTAAATTAAATTCATCTCAAGAACATGAAAGCGCTCTTGGAGTGGTGAGGGCAAGACCGCCACCAACCTGACACACCCACTCAACCAGGAGTACCAGCTCCTACCATCAGGCCGCCGACACGGAGTCCATCTTTACAAAACCAACAGAGCCCAGAAATAATTCATTCCCACCAGTATAAATCAACTGAATAAATAACTGCTTGATGCCCCTCCCCCAGAGAATTTACTAACTGAATTACGAACTGTATCCACATGTGTTGTCGTATCCACATTTATGCACCAATTGGTGATGCTGTCCTGTTTGTTGAGACATTTCCAGTAAGGGACACACAAATAATTATTATTACTATAAAACTATCATATCAAGTCACGCGATGACATGTTGTGTGGTCCTCCCACTACGACTCTGGAAACAATGCAGTTTATTAGGCTACATATGAAATAAATTAAGATAAACTTCACAGGGTGGTGAAAGTGCATGGTGATCTTGATGCTCCTTTTCAATAAAATATTGAGGGTCTGATTCTGGTGACATGGTGATCGATGCATGACTGATTTAGCCATAACCTCATTACTAGTCTACCCTCACTATCTGCCAGCTGTTGGCCACGTGTCAACACCAGAGTAGGCACATTTGCTATTTAATGCAACAGTTTGTGACAAAACTATCACTCAAGTTGAAAATGCGATGTAAACACATTGAACATTAAGTTCAGGTATCGAATATATATTTTTTTTAATCAGCTACAAGTCAATTTGGTAGAAACACCACTGGTGGGAAAACGTGCATCATTTCTTTGAGGATTTTAGACTCTTCACATGAAAATCAGTCGCCAATTGGATGGGAACCTAGCTACTGACGTACAAAATAGAACTCATAGTTGACAAAGGACAAAAACTGCTAACTTTTACTCACCACTTCTAAAAAGAAGTCGACGTGCGGCCTTTTATGTACAAAGAATCTGACAGGGTGCTTGTCAATGACTACCTGCAAGAGAGAGGAAACAGACTAGGAGTAATATCATCTTGGGTCAGATGGGTGTACGCGCAGCATGCTTGCCTCTGGACCAGAGGGTCCAGGTTTGGCTACCCCCCCCAATTCTCTACACGCATGCGTTTACCTTGAGGATGAAGTCTGGTGGTGTGCCGGGTCTCACTGTGGGTCTGAGGACCCCGTCGTGGTGAGAGTGGATCAGCGTCTCATCTAGATCCAGCACAAGAATCTTCCTCTTTACTGCATCTGAATACCAAACACACACCTGCTTATTACCTGTTCAATAATATATACCTCACCAACTTAGCCTTGTGGTTAGATTGTCCTCCCCGAGATTGGGGGTTCGCTCCCTGGTCGAATCATACCAAAGACAAAAAAAAAATAGGACCTGATGCCGCTCTGCTTGGCACTCAGCATAAAGAAGATTGGGGGGCAAGTCCCTGTGAGAGACTAGTGTCCTGTCCAGGGGGCGTACTGTACATCAAGCTGCCTGTCGCTACGGAAACAGGAGAGAGGCTTGTGTGCACAATGGGCCGCACTAGCTTGAACATGGCTTAGTTAATACACACACCATGCTAGGTCAAAATCTATAAGACCATAAAATAACATAACAGTAATAGCGATGATTTTACCATCTTACACAAGTGACAAAATGGTTTGTTTGCGCCAATGTGCTCACATATGTTTTGTGAACACAAGCTTCAACAGAAGGTATCCGATATCTGTGATATGTTCAGTGGTGTATTGGGAGGCTATATATGTAGGTATAGGTATATATTTTTTTTTCTCCCAGTGGGCATTGTGTATACACACACACACACATTACTTAATCCCCACTGATGTGTATCACAATAGTATAGTGCAAGTATATACGCCGTATCAATTATATAGCGCAAAAGAGAAATTATACACAAAGTATCCTACACAATCGCAAAGCACGTGAAATATATCCACATGCCCGCAGCACACATCTAGTTTCAGCAGAATATCAGGCAGCAAGAGCATGTAGCTCTCAACTGGTTCTCATTGAGCAGCTCACATCGGTAGCCGGAAGGCTAGGAAAGATGTTTCAATCTATTATATCTACCAGTAAATGCTAATTTAGGCAACAATGGGTATGCAAACCAGTTATTCAATAAGTTTGGTCCTAAATCTTAGTTGAATCTTTGCGATGCGTAATTCGATCATCATGGCAGTTCAAATTTAAATTCAAAATGATTTCCCCAAAAACCTTCCCAATTAAAATGTTGACTGCAAAGTAGGTCTTTGTATCAATCGGGAGGGCATTTGTTTTGCAAACTCTGCCATCACCTGTAGCCTAAATTGTAGGGCTTGCTACATTGTACAGAAACACCGCTAGCAAAACGGTCTCTTGCTAGGTTAGCAATTAAATGAAAGGGCAACTACACCCTCCCAAAATTATATTTGAAATGTTTTTCCCTGGACCTAAAAAAATGGTCTCTGGATGAGAATGACGCATTGTTGTGAACTTAGAAGATCCAATTGTATAAACTTTGGGAAAGCAGAGCTTGTCAACGACTCCCCCCCCCCCCCGCTTCTGATTTTTTTAAGCAAAATTTGAGTATACCCACTTCTCCACATTTGTGAAAGCACAGTCCCCCGTTTTCCTTTATTGAGACAAGCTCTTAAAACAGTAGTATTTGGACCTCCTAGTACCCCGAGAGCACCTGTGTTTCATGCACATACAGTAGGTTGTCTTTGAATATGTATACCATTAGATGCCCATCACTTTGTTGTACTAGCTTCCTTGTACAGATTGTACCAGTTGATTTTTCATTTTTGTTTGTGTGTGTGTTCTGTATTTGTGATAATATTTTCTCACTTTGCTTGTTTGTCTATATTTTTGTTTATACAAAAATAACTGAAAAAGTTACAGCTCTTTCTTTGCAGATCGGTTTACAGGCATTACTAAACAAATTTAGACAAGTGGACTATATACTCACTGAGTCTGTTTCTGGAGATAGGGGACAGGGGTAAAGTGTCATACCGCACTGTCTGGTACTGGATAACCTGAAAGAAAGACAGACCGAAAGAGATTAAACATAGTAAACTCAGCCAATGACAGAGTCCATCTGCGAGCATAAAATGCAAGAATTGAAAACAGAACAGAAGACGACGTTTGGTTACTCTAGTATTGGCCATGTTGCAGGACTAAAAATGTCAAAAACAATCCAAGCTATAGATAACTATTACAAGAGGATGTAACGCATCAAACTCCACTTTACAGTAAAAGCCCTCGTCATTCCATTGTCTGCTACCTATGCTGCTATCCTTGTGTGCATTTGAAAAGTTGTGGTTACACCTGCTGCATTTACTTGTCAGCACTATGTAGTATTGTGGATGCCTACTGGGAATTTGCTTACACCCGTCAGTGCAGATGAGACACCTGTTGGAAAGGATGTGACGAGGGAGCAATATCAGATTATTCACACCCATTTTCTTCACTCCATTCATTCATTCATTCATTCATGGTTCCCTCCTTGCTTCTTTGACAGTTTTCAGACTCAGTGGCCCCAGGGCCCTGTTTTCCATAAGGGCTATATTTAGCTCCCCCAGCTGTCCGCAGCTGTCACTAGAATAGGGGACCAAGTGGAAAAGGGAGACCCGCAGGGTGACTGACTGGGGCCAGGAAAAAAACGTGTTCTGTCCAAAACCATTAGACAGCGCTTCCCTGCCAGGCCCGTTTCATGCCCTGTGGGGCTTGGCACGGCTGACCAGGCCTAGGGATAGCAAGTTCATGAGCAGCTGGTGGAAGCCATGGGGGGAACCCACAGGGGAACCCACAGCCCCACTTTCTGTACCCCCTGGGGTGTTGTCTGTATGCCACCCCCTTAACCCAGGAAACACTCTCCAGCCCTCCAACCTGGAGCAAAAACCTACGGAAGGGTATCTCTCCAGGAACAGGGTCGGAGAGCCCTGGTCTAGACCTACATGGCTACAGCATACCAGGCTCTTTATTGTATGAATGTGCAACCTGCTTCAACCAGACACCTAGGCCCGTCGTCACCTTGGTCATTGGGAGTGGGAAAACCACCGTCGCACCTGTAATATCATCCTCCAGAGAAGTAACATTAAACCACTCGTTCAGGGGAGTAACAGGTTGCTACATTGTGGAATAAATTATTTCCCACCATGTGTTACATGATGTATTACATCAACCCCACACATCATAGAGTATCTCTATCCAAACACTGTGTCTGCAACCCACTGACTAGGCCCTTAGGCTTTCTCGTCAGTGACAATGTATCACTGTTAGGTAATACAGTACAAGCCGTAAACACTGGAGCTTGACTAAACCGTGTGTGTGTGTGAAAGTGAACAGTAGCAGGGTAGTCTTTGTGGCTCAGTAATCCCTCACCCTTTGGCCCTAATGTGGACTACCCTCTTAACCCAGAATCTAAATAAACTGGAACTAATATTACACCATACTCAGACGTAACACCTCCCCGTCCCTCGCTGCAAAACTAAGTCGGAAACTAAATAATTTGATACCGCGGCATTGAGTTTACAGCCTAAAGACAGTATATAATAAACAAACAATATGCATCACCCGACCCGACTGTGCATTACTTGAACAGGTGGAGCCTTGAACACCTCAAAATGTCAAGTTTATATTAGGAGCATCAGTGAACTAGTAGGTGACCAGAGTCTTCTGAGTCAAGTCCATATATCAAAGACTTCTGTCGAACAAGATCCTTTCTTTGTCACCTTAACACTCACATCACACTTCAGTAGTGGGCTACAAAAGTTAACCCACAAACATATGAGCAGCGGCATTCAATTAACAAATGTCAGAATCAGAGGGTTAAGGGTTAGTGTGAGTTCATAGCATAGGTTCTGTCTGTGTTTATATCAATGGTTCCTACAGCCCCACCGGAAGCACATTTCCAGACTATGGATCTGATAAGGCTTGTGCTCTTGGTGAGATGATTGGTTCTAATTTAAGTTGATTGTGTTTTGGGTTTGTGACAGGGTTATGACAGCTGTAACCAAGACATTTGAATATGCAAGTTGCGTGTCTGCCTCAGACTCACCTATCCAATGACGCATGATATAAATATAAAACGCAACATGTAATGGGTTGGTCCCATGTTTCATGAGCTGAAATCAAAGATCCCAGAAATGTTTCATATGCACAAATAACTTCTCTAAAATGTTGTGCACAAATGTGTTTACATCCCTGTTAGTGTACATTTCTCCTTTGCCAAGACAATCAATCCAACTGACAGGTGTGGCATATCAAGAAGCTGATTAAACAGCATGATCATTACACAGGCACACCTTGTGCCGGGGACAATAAAAGGCCACTAAAATGTGCAGTTTTGTCTCACAACGCCACAGATGTACGTCCAACTGGCCTCACAACCGCAGACAACGTGTAACCACGCCAGCCCAGGACCTCCACATCCAGCTTCTTCACCTGCGGGATCGTCTGAGAACAACCACCCAAACAGCTGATGAAACAGTGGGCTTGTAAAGCCTAAGAAATTTTGCACAAACTGTCAGAAACCATCTCAGGGAAGCTCATCTGTATGCTCGTCATCCTCACCAGGGTCTTGATCTGAATGCAGTTTGGGGTTGTAATCGACTTCAGTGGGCAAATGCTTACCTTGGATGGCCACTAGTTGGAGAAGTGTGCACTTCACGGACTAATCCCGGTTTCATCTACCGGTCAGATGGCAGACAGCGTGTGTGGTGCTGTGTGGGCGAGCGGTTTGCTACCGTCAACGTTGTGAACAGAGTGCCCCATGGTGGCAGTGGGGTTATGGTATGGGCAGGCACAAGCTATGTACCATGAATACAACTGCATTTTATCAATTTATTGTAATTTCAATGCATAGAGATACCGTGACCAGATTCTGAGGCCCATTGTCAAGCCCTTCATCCTTTGCCATCACCTCATGTTTCAGCAAGATAATGCCAAGCCCCATGCTTGTACATAATTCCTGGAAGTTGAAAATGTCCCAGTTCTTCCATAGCCTGCATACTCACCAAAATGTCACTCATTGAGCATATTTGGGATGCTCTGGATCGAGTTGTATGACAGTGTTCCAGCACCGGCCAATATCCAGCAACTTCGCACAACCATTGAAGAGGAGTGGGACAACAATCCACAATCAACAGCCTGATGAACTCTATGCAAAGGAGATGTCATGATGAATGAGGCATATGGTGGTCACACCAGAAACAGATTGGTTTTCTGATCCACTCCCCTAACTTTTTTAAAAGGTATATGTGACCAACAGACTCAAACGTATTCCCAGTCGTGAAATCCATAGATTATGGCCTAATGCATTTATTTAAATTGACTGATCTTTGAAATTGTTACATGTTGGGTTTATTTTTGTTGTATAAATCATTGGACCCACTCTCCAGACATAGCAAAAATACCGTGAGAATCGAGGAGTGAGTTGGTTTAACTACTTCACAATAATAATGTCAAAGAAGTGTTTTATACCTAACCCTTGTTCTATCTGTGGTAATGCTTACCGTGCGTAGGTGCTTCCTGAGAATGTATAAGAAGAAGCCCCATATTCTGGACGTTACACCTAGGAAAGTGCGGATGCCAAGTAGACACTGTCGGGTCTTCAGCATGTCGGCGACCACACGGGGAACCCACACAGGAACAGGATATTGAAGGGACTACAAGCCAGCCCTCTCAACAAAGTTGACCAATTTGGTTCGGCCTAGGCTTCGAAGAGTCGAATCGGTATACTTTCGCTACAACCTCTCCAAAACGAACCAAATGCGTCCAAATCAACCAAACTAGACCAAGCAAACGTGTGAGAGCCTCTGCACGCTTGCTGCACAACTCTCATCGATTGGAATGCATTGGCATTGTGTAGCAGAATAATTGTGTTATAAAAACAATAGCTAAAACAGAAGTAGCTAGTTACTCTAGCACGATGACTGCTATCCAATGCCAATCTGGCTAGCTACGGTCAGAATATACCACGCAGCTCGTCTCGCTGACAAGCTAGTAGCTAGCTCGCTCGGTAGGCTGACCACCACCTTGATTGAACCCTTGACTAAAATAACAAAAAACTTTCGGCCATTGCAATTTGAAAGCAGTAATTCGTGCGCGTATTTGCTCCGTGGTATCTGAAGAAAAATAATGATGGAAAACAAACAAACGTCAACATGAAAACTGCTTGCAGTCTATAGCAAATCCGGAATCGAACTGCGAGCCGCCTTGCCGTCACTTCCGCGGGGAGAAAAGTATTCTCAAACCGATTCGAAACTGACGGTTGCGCGCAGCACGTCCCCGTGGAAAGCAGACAAACAAAAAGTGAACGAGCAGTACATTTTTAAGTAATTAAAATCAGGTTCCAGTAGCTATACATACAGTAGAGCAATAATCTCAAGTGTAAGATTTGGTATTGAATATTGTAAAATGTGAAATTTGCGCACTTAAAGATGCAGTGACTACTAGAATATGTGAAATTGCTGTCAAAGATGTAGTAAGTAACCTACTTAGGTGTCAAAATTACACGAAATACTAACGAAATGAAAGCAATTCATGTACATCGCTTAATTGAATATATATATATATAAAACAAATTAAAATGATCATAGTTGACGAGAGATTTTTCTCTTCAGGTTAGAGTTCTGTTGTCAAAGGCTGAGGGTTTATCTCAAGCTTTTTATATTTTTACATCTTAATTAAGAGATTCGTAAATCTATGTGTACCACTCTCGACCAATTATTATTCATTAATATTGGGAAAAATAAGCCAGACAAGGTCAGGAAGGATGTAATTTCCAACAAGATGTATGATGGTGGTATTAATGTTTTAGATTTTACGCTGTTTAACCAGACTACAAAAGTGAACTGGGTTAAAAGGTATCTCAAAAACCTTAGTCTTTTGAATATAATACCACATTTTATTTTCCAGAATATTGTGGGGCTTCATTTTTTACTCCAATGCCCTAATGCTGTGGGTAAACTTCCTGTTAAGTTAGTCAAATTTCATAAACAACCTGTAATGTGCTGGTCCTTGTTATACAAGCACAACTTCTCTCCACACAAATGTTTTATTTACAATAATAGTGATATTAAATATAGAAATAAAATACAAATTCACAATTGGTTTTCCAATAACATCTTCGTGGTTATTCAGCTTATAAATTACAATGGTAATCTTTATACTTACAATGAATGTTTAGCCAAATCTAACTTTATTATGTTGTGTAAGGAATATGACATTTTAATGAAAGTTATTCCCAATTGAATCGTTACAACTGATAGATCGATCATTACATACACTAAGTTACAGTGATAGTGTATAAATTAATGGCATCAATATATTGAATAAGAAATGTAACAACGATTTAGTCAGATAAATTATTAACAGCAAGTTTACCGCTGCTGCAAATTTTCGGTGGGCATCTTCATTTGATATGAAATGGCAGTGTGGGTGGACTAATCTACACACATTTTTGCTAAATTATCAAGTCAGAGAAGTCTCTTACATGATCCTTCAAAGATGTTATCCTTGTAATAGTCTTATTTCTAAATATGTAATTAATGTAGCTTTTGTGAATTGGAAAATTTCATTCTAGAGCATTTATATTGTGATTGTTTACATAGTGAAATGTTTTGTACAAGTATGGAAAATGAAGCCCTTACAGGCTGTGTAAGGGCTATTTGACCAAGAAGGAGAGTGATGGTGCTGCATCAGATGACCTGGCCTACCCAATTACCTGACCTCAACCCAATTGAGATGGTTTGGGATGAGTTGGATTACAGTTGAAGGAAAAGCAGCCAACGAGTGCTCAGTATATGTGGGAACTCCTTCAAGGCTGTTGGAAAAGCATTGCAGGTGAAGCTGATTGTGAGAATGCCAAGAGTGTGCAAAGCTGTCATCAAGGCAAAGGGTGGCTGCTATGAAGAATCTAAAATCTAAAATATATTTTGATTTGTTTAACCCTTTTTTGGTTACTACATGATTCCATATGTGTTATTTCATAGTTTTGATGTCTTCACTATTATTCTACAATGTACAAATAAAGAAAAACCCTTGAATGAGTAGGTGTGTCCAAACATTTGACTGGTACTGTATATACAGTTGAAGTCAGAAGTTTACATACACCTTAGCCAAATACATTTAAACTCAGTTTTTCACAATTCCTGACATTTAATCCAAGTAAAAATTGCCTGTCTTAGGTCAGTTAGGATCACCCCCCCCCCTTGGGTTGTGCCGTGGCGGAGATCTTTGTGGTTTATACTCGGCCTTGTCTCAGGATGGTAAATTGGTGGTTGAAGATATCCCTCTAGTGGTGTGGGGGCTGTGCTTTGGCAAAGTGGGTGGGGTTATGTCCTGCCTGTTTGGCCCTGTCCGGGGGTATCGTCGGATGGGGCCACAGTGTCTCCCGACCCCTCCTGTCTCAGCCTCCAGTATTTATGCTGCAGTAGTTTATGTGTCGGGGGGCTAGGGTCAGTCTGTTATATCTGGAGTATTTATCCTGTCTTATCCGGTGTCTTGTGTGAATTTAAGTATGCTCCATCTAATTCTCTCTCTCTTTCTCTCTTTTTCTTTCTTTCTTTCGGAGGACGTGAGCCCTAGGACCGTGCCTCAGGACTACCTGGCCTGATGACTCTTTGCTGTCCTCAGGCCAGCTGGCCCTGCTGCTGCTCCAGTTTCCACTGTTCTGCCTGCGGTTATGGAACCCTGACCTGTTCACCGGACGTGCTACCTGTCCCAGACCTGCTGTTTTCAACTTTCTAGAGACAGCAGGAGTGGTAGAGATACTCTGAATGATCTGTTATGAAAAGCCAACTGACATTTACTCCTGAGGTGCTGACCTGTTGCACCCTCAACAACCACTGTGGTTATTATTATCTGACCCTGCTGGTCATCTATGAACATTTGAACATCTTGGCCATGTCCTGTTACAATCTCCACCCGGCACAGCCAGAAGAGGACTGGCCACCCCTCATAGCCTGGTTCCTCTCTAGGTTTCTTACTAGGTTCTGGCCTTTCTAGGGAGTTTTTCCTAGCCACCGTGCTTCTACACCTGCATTGCTTGCTGTTTGGAGTTTTAGGCTGGGTTTATGTACAGCACTTTGTGACATCAGCTGATGTAAGAAGGGCTTTATAAATATATTTGATTGAAATTTTATTGATTTTAAGAATGTGAAATGTCAGAATAATAGTAGAGAGATTTATTTCAGCTTTTATTTCTTTCATCACATTCCCAGAAGGTCAGAAGTTTACATACACTCAATTAGTATTTGGTAGCGTTGCCTTTAAATTGTTTAACTTGGGTCAAACGTTTTGGGTAGCCTTCCACAAGCTTCCCACAATAAGTTGGGTGAATTTTGGCCTATTCCTCCTGACAGGGCTAGTGTAACTGAGTCAGGTGTGTAGGCCTCCTTGCTCGCATACGCTTTTTCAGTTCTGCCCACAAATGTTCTATGGGATTGAGGTCAGGGCTTTGTGATGGCCACTCTAATACCTTGACTTTGTTGCCCTTAAGACATTTTGCTATAACTTTGGAAGTATGCTTGGGGTCATTGTCCATTTGGAAGACCCATTTGCGACCAAGGTTTAACTTCCTGACTGATGTCTTGAGATATTGCTTCAATATATCCACATAATTTTCCATCCTCATGATGCTGTCTATTTTGTGAAGTGCACCAGTCCCTCCTGCAGCAAAGCACCCCCACAACATGATGCTGCCACTCCCGTGCTTCATGGTTGGGATGGTGTTCTTCAGCTTGCAAGCCTCTCCCTTTTTCCTCCAAACATAACGATGGTCATTATGTCAAACAGTTCTATTTTTGTTTCATCAGATCAGAGGACATTTCTCCAAAAAGTACGATCTTTGTACCCATGTACAGTTGCAAACTGTAGTCTGGCTTTTCTATGGCGGTTTTGGAGCAGTGGCTTCTTTCAGGTTATGTCGATGTAGGACTCGTTTTACTGTGGAAATAGATACTTTGTACCGGTTTCCTCCAGCATCGTCACAAGATCCTTTGCTGTTGTTCTGGGATTGATTTGCACTTTTCGCACCAAAGTACGTTCATCTCTAGGAGACAGAACGTATCTCCTTCCTGAGCGGTATGACGGCTGCGTGGTCGCATGGTGTTTATACTTGCGTACTATTGTTTGTACAGATTGTGGTACCTTCAGGCGTTTGGAAATTGCTCCCAAGAATGAACCAGACGTGTCGAGGTGTACAATATTTTGATTTCTTTTGATTTTCCCATGATGTCAAGCAAAGAGGCACTGAGTTTGAAGGTAGGCCTTGAAATACATCCACAGGTACACCTCAAATTTACTCAAATCATGTCAATTAGTCTATCAGAAGCTTCTAAAGCCATGACATAATTTTCTGGAATTTTCCAAGCTGTTTAAAGGCACAGTCAACTTAGTGTATGTTAGCTTCTGATCCAATGGAATAGTGATACAGGGAATTATAAGTGAAATAATCTGTCTGTAAACAATTGTTGGAAAAAATTACTTGTGTCATGCACAAAATAGATGTCCTAACCAACTTGCCAAAACTATAGTTTGTTAACAAGAAATTTGTGGAGTGGTTGAAAAACGAGTTTTAAATGACTCCAACATAAGTGTATGTAAACTTCTGACTTCAACTGTATATACTGTATTCTATTCTACTGTATTGTAGTCAATGTCACGCCAACATTGCGCAATCTAATATTTATTTATTTATTATATACATTATTTTAATTTTAGATTTGTGTGTATTGTTATGAATTGTTAGATACTACTGCACTGTTGGAGATAGGAACACAAGCATTTCGCTACACCGACAATGACATCTGCTAAATATTGGTATGTGACCAATACAATTTGATTGGATTTTGAATTTCTTGATTTTATTGGGAAAAAAATTAATTAATAAAAAAAGTTAATGGGATAAAAAAAGTTTCAGTATTTTTAAAATTGATTAATATTATATAACATCCCAAAAGATATAAATACTAAATTATCAAAGAAGTGTGTACAGTATTTTTCAAAATGTAACTTGTCTATAGCGTAATATACTTTATGTGTCTCTCCGGATTCTAAAAATGTGTTTTGGTTATGTGTGATTGGTTTGGGTTGGTGGATCACAACTTTTAAGGGCCAAACAACGCCACCTACTGTACTGGAGTATGTGGCGTGTTACAGCCTACCTACATTAAATTTTCCTCATTAGTCCTGTTCCACTTAGGAAAGTGAAATAGAACCTTAGACACCACTTCCCTCCCCCCACTACACCATGCAAACCCCAACCACGTCCAGCCTCTATAACCCTTTCACACAATCTCTCCCTGTCTACGTCATACAGTCATACACAAAATATCAACACATGCTCCACCGTTTCCTCCACTAAACAGTCATCACACAGATTGGTTTCATGTCTCCCTATTATCCACAACATGGCATTCAAACCTGTGTGCCCAAACCGTAGTCTACTCTCCACAACTTCCTCTGTCCTGTATCCAATACTCCCCACTTCTTCCTTTACTGACCGGTACATATGATAAAATTGCCTCCCCTTACTACTAACATCCCACTCCCTTTACCAAAGATAAAGCCTTTTTGCCTGGATTAAGGACTTCCCGGCGGCCCAGTGGGACCTGAATATCTACCCCCTCTCCTCGCAACACTCTTAGGCACCACATCGGTCTTCTCATTACCCTTCAGAACCCACATGGGCGGGAACCAAGCAAAAGCTTACCACCACTCCCATCCTCTCCAATCCCATTAACAGCAACATCATTTCCACTAACAAATCAAATGCTAAGCAAACAAGTCTCCCATATCCAACCTGCCTGTCTTAAGTGGTTTCACCTCCTCCACCCATCTCACACCTAAAGTCAAGGCCATAAACTCGGCCGCATACACTGACACATAATCAGTTAACCGCTTACATACACTAACATTGAAATCTGGGACATACACCCCTGCCCCCCACCCTACAACTGACTGGATCCTTTGAAGCAATAAATATCCGTAAAACTTTTTTAAACCGATTATCTATATGTCTCACATCCTCACCCCATTCATAACCACATCTACACTTGGTTTTGGAAGCAGCCACAGAGGAACATTGCCCAACACAATTGTCACCCTATCTCTCTCCCAGTCCATAATTCTACCACCTTCTGGCCGATTGTCCACCTGTACACCCTCTGCTTACCCATTCCTTGCTCCCAACATTACCCAGTTGCAGTTACCGCTGGATGTCCTTCTGAACTCCCTTTCAACCTCACCCAGTACACTAACGCAAGTTTGTCCTGCCTTATTCTCAGTGGCAGTTCCCCACTATTCACCTGCAATTATTACCCTGAATAAACATGGTGAAATACACAGATAATCTTTTTTTATTTTACCTTTATTTGACTAGGCAAGTCAGTTTAGAACAAATTCTTATTTACAATGACACCCTACTGGGTTAACTGCCTTGTTCAGGGGCAGAACGATAAATGTTTACTTTGGCAGCTCGGGGATTCAATCCAGCAACCTTTGCATTACTGGCCCAACGCTCTAACCACTAGGCTACCTGCCACTCCAATAAGCATTGTGTTGTTTAATATTGTCATCATTGATGATGACGTAGAAGTCCAGCCAAGCTATTCAAGTTGTATTCATGTATATTAATTGCTGACTATTCCATGCCAGTGATGTTGATTGTTTTTAAGAGTAGACCAGGGCCAAGCTTTTATTGACCATTATTAAGTTGGTATACACTTGCATCGTTGAGGGCCATCACAATAACTCAGTTGCTCCTTTAAAGACCTAAAAGTAGCAACAAACTACAGGAACTATTTTATCATTATTCATAAGTCTATGTGAGTTCATGTGGCTAATGTGTTGGGTCTGACTAGACATGTCCAAAAGTGGCATTAACTGCAAGGAGCTGTGCTCTACATGGCTAGTAGCCTGTCCTCTAGACATCAAGGTCGTCATCAGGATCCTCCTGGTCATAATCATCATTGGCATCAGGCTCGTAAAGGATCCGTCCTGAACCGGTGCCCGGGTGCAGAAGTGCTGACTTCCTGGAAGAAGATAAATGGGGAGAGTTCGATAAAACACCTCAGACAGTAGCAAGACAGCATGGATAGAAAAGGCATGGCAGAAAACAAAATCTCACTTCTCTTTACTGAAGACGAAGGGAAGCGGCAGTTTTTCTTTGGCCTCTCTCTGTGTATCAGACAGGCGCAGGTTAAAGGTCAGGTTGGCTGTCGGATCCACCTGGGGAAAACAAGAGAATAATACAATACCATTGGCTTTTTCCTTATCATTCTCACATTGTGCATGTCAGGAATCAATACAGGTGTGCTACCTCAGATTCGTCTGTATTCATCGGTGTGCTTCCAGGATGACTGCGTTTGCTCTGTATTGTAACTGTCAGGTCCTCATTGATGCTGAATATCTCCTCCTGTTAACAGACACACAACACTTCAATCAGCAGAAAATGGCTAAGACAGTTAAATTCTTCAATTCAAACCAGCAGCACTCCATGCTCCACTGTTCTTACATCTTGCATAAGCTTGCCCGACTTGGTGCGTCTTGTTATTTTGGCGAAGGCCCCTAGTCCTCTGGTCCCTGGGGCCACAGTGATGACTGAGGTAGCCAAGTGGCATATGCTTCCCACAGTGCCTCGCTGATGCAGGTCTGAGTGCAGCAGACCAATTACAGCTCTCACAACTCCACCTAAAGACGAGTGAATAAAGTGGAGCCTGAACTGAACCGGAGCCTGAACTGAACCGGAGCCTAACAATGTCACTGACTTCAATGTACAACATGGCATCAATATAGATGCAATTGGAGAAACTTAGCTAACCTCTTTCTGCAGCGCTGAAATAAAACGGAGCTGGTCAAGTCAGAAAGACAGTGTTTATAAATACCATGACAAACCTTTTTTGAGAGCCTGAAGTTTCTGGCAGATAGCAGCAGGGTCGTGATGCCTCAAAATCCATGACAGAGAGTCAATGACAAGTGTCACTGCTTTGGCCTGAGGTGTTTGTTTGAGAAGAGTGCTGATGTCCTCTAGGGTAAACTGGTGGACCGTAAACGGTGAATTACCGGTCCAGCCGAGAGGGTCAGAGTAGGCATTGTGAAAGTGCAGCCTATATTCAAAGTCGGGGAAAACATGAGCAAGTTAACGCTTGATCTCAAGAAATCTGCTAGTAGTGTTGACTCCCATCTAAAGGGAGTTTCTTATTTGTTTATAGTCACCTCTGTGCAGATGTTCTGTCGAGTCCATCATTGAGTTCCTCTTGACTAACTTCAAACCCCAATACATGGACCACTTCTTCCCTGAAACACAATATATTGGTATGACATTAGCGCACAACAAACTAAATGAATACGAACTAGATAACAGCGGAAACGTTCATGTCACGGGTAAGTTATTTACCGTTTAAGTGCTGTATTGATGCAGCTTTTCAGGAGGTGTCGACCACAGTAATTCACAGAATCTGTCAAAGTAACGCAAAGGCAAAAAAAAAAAAGCAAGTCAGTTAGCTAATGTCTGTGGTTCTGAAAACAATGACGAGTTTACCATCAGCGAGTATATTTACCTTGTATCAAAATGAATCCCCCCGCTTCTGTTCCTTGCAAAACTTCCAACAACATATTAACGTTACAGGCTTCCTAGCTGCCCAGATTGTTAGCTAACGTTGTAGCAAGAGTGTCGGTTATTACGTGTGATTCCTCTTCATCCGCCTTCAAATATTGATGCTGCCCTACAAATCTGACGACAATTCTCATGACAAGCGTTTGTCAGCTGGACATAGATGGAGCACCGAAATTTGCGTTTAGGAGAATAATGAAGTTGTACGATTGTATTCCATGTACAAGACACGCAGCTCGTGCCAGGGAAAACTCAATGCTTGATAAGCATCCGGTTTGTATCCCCTTTCGCGCTTGCGCCTGAGCATGATGCCGTTCTTGTCTATATTTTGGTCATGACATCATTAATGTAGTACATTAAACTTGATTCTTACATGATTTATACAAGCCTGCCTGAAAGATAACCTTGAAATGCGCATAGTCTAACTGACTCAACAACCCAAAATACGTATCTAAGTTAACTCGTTGATACTACTTTATATATACCCCTCTGATGGTCCCTGCAGGGGCCTAATAAAGGTTCTTATGGTAGATGCAGACAATTTATTTTTCTTTGCGCATGTTTTCTGACATTGAAATTGATTCAGTAAGGGTCATTGTTAACTGTCAAAAGTTTAGAATTCTATTTGACCACATTTTCTTGCAGATAATGCTCGGAGAACAGGCATTACAATCTTAGTGAAACGACACTGTGGTCTTACTGAAATTGGATGGTGTGGTGGTTGTATTTGGTGCAATAAACCATTTTTACATGTTTGCTTTACAGACCACTGAGTTAGATACAAATAAACCTCAGGTAGGTGCAATGGCACACGGGTAGTGTCGTTTTAGGGATTTATCGTTCGTCCTCATTAAGAAGAATATACACACATTAAACTACACTACCCAGCAAAGCGCAGAGCTGTCACTGCGTTGTGGCAACCACAAGGGGCTTCTGCAATCAGTTGACATCGCTGATGGCTCGAGGAGGCGCGCAAGGGGCTAGACGTATATTTAGTTAAACTCTTGTCGATTGTTGCTCGTGTTATGGAACAACGTCAACTTCATCTAAAAAATATGTTACCTGAATGCTTTTGTCCTATACAATGGATGCACCTGCTGCAGTTTTTCTCCGGTGACTTAGCTCGTTAGTTAACTAAAGTAGTTTTATTGCCAGGATTATGTATGCAATAGCTGCTGTGACGAAGAAATTAGCAATTAGCTAGCTAGCTATCTTGTTAATCGGGCTAATCGGAATTATTGTTGCATTTTTTTTGTTGGTTAGCCCGGTACCTTGCCGGCTAAGCTATCCAGAAAACAAGCCAAAAAACACCAATAAATTCGCTTGTCTTCGAAGAGTGGTGTTGACTACTCCGTTCTTGGCTAGGGCTTCTCCCGCACAGTCAGTAGTCAAGTCAGGAGAAAAGCACAGACGCTGTTAGCTACCTGGTAGCTACCATCACAGGCCTTGTTGCTGAGGCGACAATGCTTGAAATAATGTCTGAACACCAAGGTACGTTTAAAAGTGTCAGTTCACATAGTACATTTATATTGAGTTCATTGCTAGTTGGCAGACATTCTCGGTTTAGTTAAAAATCCTCCTTCAGTGAAGCAACTGTTGGTTGTTCAATCGCCATGCTAGTTGGCTAGCGAACTAACGCTATCCAACGTTAACATTAACTGGCAGTTTACTAGTTAGCGAAGTTTGTTACATCTCTACTAACAGTCAAGAACGTCAATTAGCTTGCATAGTTATATACACATAGTTATCTTTTTTTATGCATTAACGATAACTATATATATATATATATATGCTACCGTACCTAGTTAGCACATGTTTGTTAACTAACCATGCCATTGGTAGCTAATGGTATGTTAACCGCTGGCTAGCTAACTAGAAGTTTGTGCTAAGCAAATGGAGCCATAATGTCTGTTGCTTTGCCAGCAAGCTAACGTTAACATGTCTTGAATAGCTAACGTTAGTTAGCTAGCAAACAGTGCTCGTTGGTTAACAAGCTACTGTAACTAGTTAGCCAAATGCTGTTAGCTACCTAGCCATGTTAAAAATTCGGGAGGCTCCCCACGCCATCGCAGCCGTGAGCTAATGTTGGCTCACAATGCATGTTTCACGTTTGTTAACGAGCTACTGTTAGCCAACATAGCCAACCATGGATAACTTAAACCGTCTTCACTTTGCGTCACCCGTTAGTAGAAACTACCACGACAACGTTGTTGGCGGTAGCTGGCTAGTTTGTGAGCAGAGAAGGTATTCACTCATTTTTAGACAACTAAACGCTAGCTAGCTAAAAAGGCAATACGTTATTCTTGCTGACTGACGTTGCAGCACGAGGCTAGACATCAACTTAGCTAGTTTGCTACTTTTAGAATAGAAATGCCCCTCAGCTACGTTAGGTTGCAGACTTGGCGTTTTTGAATCATTGCCTGGTTGTTGTTTCATTGCATGCTTCATTGCTAATGTTAGCTAGTTATCGCTATATTCTCTAGAATAGATACATCGCAAGGCCGAACAAAAATAGACCAACAGCAAGCTAGCAGCTAACAATACTTCACTGCCGATGGATTAGTGGAGATAATGAAGTATTTGTTTTTATACGTAATGATTTTGTTTACAAATCTGAACAGATTATAGTATAGTAATATTGTTTTCTTCCACACAGATTCGTTATTGAAGTGCAAAACGGATACTCTGGTAAATAGACTTCTGATGTGACGTTTACTTTAATCCCCCTTCTGACCCTGTTCACAATTTTTGGGGTGTTGTATGCATGACTTATTAGCTTGGTTAATTTGTGTGAATGCCATTGTTTTTATCTCTTTAGCCTCCAGAGAGGAGAAAGAGGACCGTAGAAGACTTTAACAAGTTCTGCAACTTTGTCTTGGCATATGCAGGCTATATCCCCAATCCTAAAGAGGTAGGATAACTAGGCACACCAGGACATCAAGTTACCCCATTATTGATGGTGTGTGTGTCTTTTAATAGGGTTTGAGAACTTACCACATGTTTAAACCACATTTATGACCCTATGCATCAATTATTGTTTGTCCTGTACTGTTTTCTTTATTTTTCTTCTGCTACACCTGTGGCTGTGTAGGAAGGTCCATGGTCACCAGCGTCCTCCAGCTCCCCGCACAGCTCAGGGGCGTCAGGGGAAAGCGGGGGTGGTGGTGAAGGAGGCGGCGGCAGCTCCTTGGGGGCCAGCTGGGGAGACGGCGGCAACGACCTGCACACCATCCACACATTTGTCCGCAAGGCCCGCGCCAACAAGGGCAAGAGTATGCGCCGGATGCACTCCGACAGCTCCCTGCTGGACAAGATGCGCCTGAAAGACTCCCTGTACGACAGCCAGGCAGGCGGCAAGGCAGAGCGCAAGAAGGACAAAAAGCTAAAAAAGTTGTCGATGGGTTCTGCCATTGGCGGCGGGGGTGAAAGCGGGAGTAGCGGCGGAGAGAAGAGGGCCCGTATCAAGCGCAGCAAAAACCCTAAGCAGGCCAAAGCCCTCAAAAAGCTTAAGAGCTCGGCCACCCAAAGTGAGACAGACTCTGAGACGGGCCATGCCCATCCCGGGGAGCGCCTGGTCCGAGATGACCTGACAGGGCACGGGGTCTCCTCACCAGGAATGCAGGGGCTGGCTAAGATTCAGGTGGAGGAGTCCAACCGGGAGGCAGAAATGAGCTCGAGTGAAGGCGAGACCTGGATCGCTGATGAGGACATCATGGTGGAGTCGGGTAAGTCATTTCATACTGACCACGCCGTGGACAAGTTGTAAACGCGAGTGCAGTAATCTCCTCACACAAGGTGCATCACTTCTCTGTCAGTCTATGGCTGCAGTGATGGCTGGTAATATGCTTGGCATGTAATTCATCAATATTAATGCACTGGTCTGTTCTGTGAGTTCTAAACCAGAGGCTCATACCTGGGGTGTGTTCAGCAGGACACAATGTTTTGTATGCTTCAGATTTAAAAAAAAAAAAATACAAAAAAATGTTATGTAGAACAAGCATGCCTCTCTGACGTGTAGAATAAGGATTCATGTCAGGGGAAACATTGTATTTAATGAGAAACAACTTGGTAACGATTGGTACTTTCTGGAGATTGAGTCATCATGTAACCAATAAATAATGAATGGATAATAACAATGTAATTACTCTGTTTTCATGTAGTTTCTAAGTAAATAAGTAATTAGGGGCCCATAAAATAAAACCTCAACCAAAAAAACAGTTGAAGTTCCTCTTCTCTTTGAAAACATTTGCCACTGAACCCAATGCTACTTGTACCACTATGATATGCCCCCTCTTACCTCTTTTTTTTCTCTCCCTCCTTCCTCACACAGGTGACGACTCTTGGGACTTAATCACCTGTTACTGCGGCAAGCCGTTTGCGGGGCGACCCATGATCGAGTGCAACCAGTGCGGCGTGTGGGTCCATCTGTCGTGCGCCAAGATCAAGAAGTCCAATGTCCCTGACATCTTTTACTGCCACAAGTGCAGGGACACTCGACGGTCGGGGCAAAAGAAAGATCCCTAAAGAGAGAGGGGGTGGGAGGGACTATATCCCTCCTATATCCCTTTTCAATCTACCCTATTATCTGTGTTCCACTACAACATCCATGTTCTTTTCTGCGATGCCTGCAGCTGATTGTTAATCCTCACCTGGACAGCAACTGTATCGTTAGTTTTCTAGGTGTTAATTTTTTGACAATCACTCTCCTCACTTATTCATGTAGGTTCTTTGTCACTTTCTGCCTCTGTGAAAACTGGGCTAAAACAGGAAGACATTGGGGGGAGATCTCTTTATCTGTAACATACAAATAGATATGCTTCTCTTGCTCAGTATTCTTACTAAATTGAGATTTTTTCATTGGAATGTTAGACTCCCAAACAGATATCCATCTCCTGGTTTTCATATTAAGGTCATAGCATAAGTTATAAAGAATTATTTATTTAGGACATTGATGGACAACTTTTCTGTCTGTCAACGTTCAAGGAAAAAAGCTAGTATTTTATAATGGTACATTAACTATTGTGAGACCCTCTGCAACCAGTAATCAATGCAATGCGACTGCTACACCATGACACAGGCACAACCCCCTTCTTTCTCTGAAAAGAAAACGGATACTCCTGATTATTTTTGTCCTTAAGTTTCTCTTTTTAGTGTTAGAAGGGCAGCTCTCGTTTTATTTGATTGTTTTTGTAGCTACTTTTTTCTTGTGTAAGCTTTCGATTTGCGATTGTTTATGAATTTCTTTGTCTAATATAACACTCAGTACCTTCTTATCACTGAGTGTTAAGCCGCCCCTATGAGATGTCTCTCATTGGATGTTTTCAGATTCTAACAAATACCAGATCAAATCTGAAATGTTGAATCTATTCCATTGACATATGCAAAGACAGTTGGTGCGACAAGAGTTCACGTTTTAAAAGGCGTGCCCAAACCAAACACCCCTTTGAGGTGTTATTTTTCATTGGAAAGTTCATTTCTTTAGTTTCAGCAACTGCTAAGAGCAGCCCTCATAAACTGAGGGCTGTGCCGTACAGTGTTTTTGATGCAGCCCATATCCAGAAGTATTTATTGATTTATTCGCCCTTTCTGTTTTTTGTCAACAGACATCTGCTACAGCACAGCTTCATAACTTTGAGTTCCCTCAGCATGACAATGGCGTCCTATGACTGCCCTTTTGGTTACGGTTTGACATGGGTACAGCCTTCAAATTCAATCTATAATGCTTGTTTTGTTTTTATTTACATTTTGTGTGTATGTTTTTCATCAAGATACTTCTGGTTTGGAAATATGTCATTGTTGTGAACTGTCGTGGTGGGGAAGTTGGAGAATCGTCGCTTTACCTTGTCGAAGTGGCTCTAACATCTTTTTGCATGAATGGTTGCGAAACGTTTTTTTTTATTTTTCATGTTATTGTTTTTTGGTTAACTTTTCAGAAAATGCTGGTTGACATTGCTCCCTAATCAGAATAGCATACAAATCTCTTCCACTCATGATCTTCTCATTCGAAAAACAAAGTTGACTGTTTGTAGTGTACAGAAAAATCAGTTGATATCGGAGTCGTGGACTCATGGCAGTTTATGTTGGTAGGTTTTACCTGTTTTTGTTGGTGGGAGAGTCATGTTTAGTCCCCAAAAAGCAAATGCACTCTCACCACCATCTTTCCCTTCGATTTTCTGTATATACCCTGTTCTTCGATGACTGTACATATGTGAAAGTGAAAAGAGAGGGGAAAAGAGCCAAGCAAATGCTATATTTTCGGCATCTGATATTGTTTTTCTTTAACTGTAGCTTGAAAAATAAAAAAAAATCTTTTTTGGGGGAGCACCTGTGTTGTATCTTATCTTTCCAATATATGCAAAGTAGATAAATATAATGTAAGGAATGCATTTTATTGAAGTTAGGCACACATAATGTGTTTGTCATTGTACATACTTACAGAACCACTAGAGGGGGATGAGTCCCAAACATCTAAGCAGGTTAGTACACTAGTACAGCATCTTAAATATAAATAAATAGTTGTAACATATTTGTGGGAGTGCATCTTTACAAAACAACCAACTAATTGGATTTGGATTGACTGTAAGACAGTAAAGTTAGTATTGGATGAGACTGAAGGGGTTGGAAGCTGTTATTGTTGCTCCTTCATTCAGCCTTCTGGTTCATCCTGCAAGACAAACAGGTTCACATTCTGGACAAACATCCTAATAAACAGATGGTTAGGCTATCCCTCCTTATTCTGTGCTCTCACCTTTCTGCTACGCTGGTTGGACATAAGGCCGCTTCCAATAGAATCCAGAGGAACTGTTGCCTTCCTCCTGGAGTGACAGGAAGATAAAGATCTTACAAAACTCAGACTGGACTTGTTTCTTTGGTAGCTAAAGTGATGCAAGTACACAGCACTAATATAGCGCTACAACGTTACACTATTACATCAGGGGATACTCCTTGTCTCAACGTTGTTACATCATCACCCACTGCTCCATTCTCTCACCTCTTGTCCTTGGGTTTGCGATGGTGGTGGTTGTGATGATGGACAGAGATGCGTTCCACGGGGGTGGATATGCGTTCCAGAGGGGCGAGGAAGGTGGCAGACTGGAAACGACGTTCTTCCCAATCCCGGGTCATCTCCCCGGCGTCTCCGGGTGGCGAAAGGTTGGTGAGGTCAGAGAGCTCAGACAGGTGTGGAAAGAACTCTTGGTCCAGCCAATTGACGTCCTGTGGACATGGAGGGGGAGGTTATTTTCAGACAAGCAGCATATGACAATGCAGTTCGTATAAAATGACCAATCTGTATTTATTTGAAACCTTGTTATTTTCATTGAAGTAGATGCACCAGTCACACAAAATAGCAACTATCTATGAAAGCAATACAAGAATGGCATCATGGTGTTTCCAAGATGAAGGATATTTTTTGCCACTATCCATGTTTAAACAGTTTAAGAAAATCCATTAAGCATGTGTAACTTCCTTACCCGTTTCTGTCTCAGCATATCAGGCAGCAGGAAGGCAGACAAGTCTCCCAACATCAGGTAAAGTCCCAGGACAGCTAACACACACCTTGAGTAAAGCATCTGTATGGCAGACAGAAAATATTATATTTTAGACATTCATCAGTTTATTAGATGATGATCATCGTTCTTTTGTTGACTTGATGTGTTGTGAAATAGGTAACACAATCCAAATATACTGAAGTAGCTCAAATTCTGAAACCACACAAAAATGTTCTCGTGAAAAAAACGCATGTAAAGATTTTCCACAATGTCAACGAAAGAGTGCAACCAAAGATGTACTCACCTTAAGACTTATCTGTTCTGTGAAGATAGTTGGTGCAAATTATTTAGTTCCTCTGGGTTGTTGGCTTCTGACTTCTCTGCAGACTGCTGGTGTTAAGGGTATTTGTAGGCATGCGGTTGGGGTGGGTTTATATTGGAGTAGGATGAAGGGGGGTGTGTGGGAGACTATGGGACTTCAGACGTGACAATTATATCTCATATATCTCATGCCCGGCCTCGCCATGGCTGAACTTGGGGTCAAAGCTTTTAGGCGGTTCAGGACTTTAGATAATTGCACATACGCGCACCAACATGCACGCATTTGTACACACACGCATGCACACACTCATACACACGCACGCACACACACCACTCCACCACTTCCACCCTCCACCTTCCTCTGGACTAAGGAAGAAAGATGAGGTAATGATTAGGCCATCATTGGGGATGGGATGCTACAGTTCATTGTTTACACTAGTTCCTACTGGTTCAGACTGGTTTGTGCTTATCGAGATAAGATTGGTAAAGATGTCATGTTTTCTTTATATCCTTATCTGCATATCTTATATTTCACATAGGGAAGACATTAGAAAGGACATCTTCATCTTGACATAATACAGTACTCTGAACAACTGTAGGCTATTGGGTTTTCCTGTGTTATCTTTACTATAGGATACTATATGATACTAGTGTTCTGAGGGACATGAATCATCGAGATCTATCAATCACTTGTAGATTTCTCCATCTTAGACTTACACATAAGCCATCACCTGGTCAGTACTTTGAGAAGACAGACGGACAGACAGACAGACACAGTGAGTGATAGCATCAGATCAGATGGATGTCTATGCTGTGTGTGTGGCCAACTGGAAAACCTGACTACCTCGTCTCGCCTAATTTCAGCATTGGATTGCGACCTCCAACCACCCACACACTCTGTCCATACACACAGAGGAGTATGAAACAAAGGGAAGACAGTGAACGAGGGAGGGAAGGACAGAAGGAGATGGAGGAGGGGGGTCTAAGGGCCTTGCATGGAGTGTATGCGTGGTCTGACACACGTTTTCACTTTTCCTCTTTTCCCGCCCATGTCTTAATTATTTCTATTTCGGGGCCACTACAAATAACCTAATGTAGAGCCATGCTGATAGATCTCCATGCAAAAAAATCAACTGACGGGGCTGAATGTGGCCCTGCTAGGCCCGCCCGGGAGTCTGTCAACAGGGGCAGAGACTAGATAGGCAGCACTGATTACCTTAATTATCACAGAGCTATGGAGACACAACTCGTGGTACCGTTGGTCATTACCAGTGTGTGTGTGCGTGTGCGGTCGACTCATTCTAGACTCCTCCACCCAAATGTGTGTGATTGTGTGTGTGTTTAAATGTAAGTATGTGTGTGTGTGGCCAGCATGACGCCCCCCTGCTTCCCCACACCCGGCTGCCCTATAAGTATCCGGGATGACGGTGTGTGCTAAAAATTTAGAACAAGTGCTGATAAATCACAATGCGAAATTGTGGTTTAGGAGTCCTCCCCCTGAATTTTAAAACCGTTTAATAATGTATTTCCTGCAATTCTACTCAGTTTGACATGACTTATTATGCCTCTCTTGAGGAGTATTTTGAGGGGTATATGGACAGGTATTTTGAGGAGTATCTGAATGGGTATTTTGAAAACAGTATAAGTGGAAGAATTAGTGGAAGGCCACCCTCCAAACAGATTTATTTTTGTGATAACAGTTAACTTCCTGCATTTCAAGACGTTTTGCCTTAGGGCAGAGAGAAGAAAATGCAGTTTTGTAATGCTATTCCACACATTTTGTCATGAGTCAGAGAAAATGTTGCCGCTTTAAAGCTAATTTCATGCATTTCTATTTTCTACACATTTTGCCATGGGTCACAGATTTTTTTGTTTCTGTTTTATAGCTCATCTCATACTATTCTTTTCAACATTTTCAATGAGGATAAGAGAAAATGTTGCAGTTTTAAATTAATTTTCCTGCTACCCTTCACATTTCGACATGAGGCTGATAGTTTGAAAGTAATTGTCCAGTGAAAGTCTCACTTTTAAACGTTAATATTCTGTTAATAATGTTGTTGATTCATCCTAAACCAAAATCCTTGCTATTTCCTAATAGAGGATGATGTAATCCTCCTGAGGAGGATGAGCTGGCTAATCAGCGGTCTACTCGCATTAATAGTTTTAATGACTGGTATAAGGCCACACCATTCTGTTGTTGGGGTACACCCACACCCTTCCAACACAGAAAATCTGCTTTTTAACATGCTTAATAAACACATTTGTAAGGAAAACTATGTCATAGATATTGTAATTAATTATAGGTAGTATTTCATAGATATCTGGAAACACTGCACAGTTACTTTAAAGGTTGACGGTTTAAACTGTATAATTGATCAATACACGATCATACCAAGTCATTTCATGCTTAAAACAAAACAAATGGATGAATATGATATGAGTCAACACATACTGGAGGAGTTACTGGCTAGCTATATTCAGCTTAGCTTAGCTAACAAACTAGCTACACCATGACCGGAATGACACGTCAATGAATCACCAAAGGCACACCCCATTTCTATTTGAAAATTGAGAAAGAGGAGGTGATGGACTGTTTTTCGTGCCCAATGTCAACCATTGAAGCTAATTTCCTGCATTTTGACATTGCTTATTAGGTGTTCATAAACTACCTGGGGGCCCCTGTATAAGGGCACAACGCGAGTCCCAGATGTGGACACGGTAGGTAGATGTTTGAGTCTTTGATATTTATTACTAACCAAAAGGGGTAGGCAACAGAATGGTCATGGACAGGCAAAAGGTCAAAACCAGTTCAGAGTCCAGGAGGTACAGAGTGGCGGGCAGGCTCGAGGTCAAGGCAGGCAGAATGGTCAGGCAGGCGGGTACAGAGTCCAGAAACAGGCAAGGGTCAAAACCGGGAGGACTTGCAAAAATAGAATAGAAAAAGCAGGAACACGGGAAAAACACGCTGGTTGACTTGAACATACAAGACGAACTGGCACAGAGAGACAGGAAACACAGGGATAAATACACCGGGGGAAATGAGCGACACCTGGAGGGGGTGGAGACAATCACAAGGACAGGTGAAACAGATCAGGGCGTGACACCCCAACATCCACGGAGACCCCAAACCCCCCAAAATAAATATATATATGTATATATATATATATTTCTACGGTGCCTTAAGTAAGTATTCATACCCCTTCACTTATTCAACATTTTGTTGTTGTACAGCCTGAATTTCAAATTGATTAAATATAAAAACATTTTACCAATCTACACACAATACCCCATAATGACAAAGTGAAAATGTAGCCATTTTTGCAAATGTATTGAAAATGAAATATAGAAACATCTCATTTACATGTGTCAATACATGTTAGAATCACTTTTGGCAACGATTACAGCTGTGAGTCTTTCAAATCAATCAAATCAAATCATATTTGTCACATGCGCCGAATACAAAAGGTGTAGACCTTACTGTGAAATGCTTACTTACAAGCACTTAACCAACAATCCAGTTGCCATACCAGGCGGTGACGCAGCCAGTGAGGATGCTCTCGATGGTGCAGCTGTAGAACTTTTGAAGATCTGAGGACCAATGGCAAATCTTTTCAGTCTCCTGAGGGGAAATGGGCATTGTCGTGCCCTCTTCACAACTGTCTTGATGTGTTTGGACCATGATAATTTGTTGATAATGTGGACACCAAGGAACTTTAAGGGTAAGTCTCTTCTGGGTAAGTCTCTAAGAGCTTTGCATACCTGGATTGTACAATATTTGCACATTATTATTTTTATTTCTAAGATTTTCAAGCCTATTTAAATCAAAACTATAACTAGGCCACTCATCAGGAATGTGAGTGGCCTACGTTCAACGTCGTCTTGGTAAGCAACTCCAGTGTATATTTTCCCTTGTGTTTTAGGTTATTGTCCTGCTGAAAGGTAATTTGTCTCCCAGCGTCTGTTGGAAAGCAGACTGAATCTGGTTTTCCTCTAGGACTTTGCCTGTGCTTAGCTCTATTCTGTTTCTTTTTATCCTAAAAAAACTCCCTAGTCGTTGCAGATGACAAGCATACCATAACATGATGCAGCCACCACCACGCTTGAAAATATGAAGAGTGGTACTCAGTGATGTGTTGTGTTGGATTTTCTCCAAACATAATGCTTTGTATTCAGGACATGAAGTTAATTTATTTGCCACATTTATTGCAGTTTATTTATTTATTTGCATGTTCTGGAATATTTTTCTTCTTTACATTCTTTTCACTAATATTGTGGAGTAACTACAATGTTCTTGATTCATCCTTAGTTTTCTCCTATCACAGCCATTAAACTCTGTAACTGTTTTAAAGTCAACATTGGCCTCATGATGAAATCCCTGAGCGGTTTCCTTTCTTTCCGGCAACTGAGTTATGAAGGACGTCTGTATCTTTGTAGTGACTGGGTGTATTGATACATCATCCAAAGTGTAACTTGGACAGTCGTGAAGAGGGCACGACAAAGCCTATTCCCCCTCAGGAGACTGAAAAGATTTGTCATCGGTCCTCAGATTCTCAAAAGGTTCTACAGCGGCACCATCGAGAGCAACCTGACGTGACCTGACTGGGTACATCAGTCTGACAGCAGTGTCAGAAGAAGGCCCTAAAAATGGTCAAAGACTCCAGCCACCCTAGTAATAGACTGCGGTACCTGAGCGCCATGTCTATGTCCAAATGGCTTCTTTTTGTAACAGTTTTTTTATTGGAATTTCACCATTTTCCCCCATATTAAGAGATACAACAACAGAGACAAAGCAACAAAAAAAACAGCGCTCACTTACACATACCTGCGCATATACACTGCTCAAAAAAATAAAGGGAACACTTAAACAACACAATGTAACTCCAAGTCAATTACACTTCTGTGAAATCAAACTGTCCACTTAGGAAGCAACACTAATTGACAATAAATTTCACATGCTGTTGTGCAAATGGAATAGACAACAGGTGGAAATTATAGGCAATTAGCAAGACACCCCCAATAAAGGAGTGGTTCTGCAGGTGGTGACCACAGACCCCTTCTCAGTTCCTATGCTTCCTGGCTGATGTTTTGGTCACTTTTGAATGCTGGCGGGGCTTTCACTCTAGTGGTAGCAGAGTAGAGTCTACAACCCACACAAGTGGCTCAGGTAGTGCAGCTCATCCAGGATGGGACATCAATACGAGCTGTGGCAAGAAGGTTTGCTGTGTCTGTCAGCGTAGTGTCCAGAGCATGGAGGCTCAGGAGACAGGCCAGTACATCAGGAGACGTGGAGGAGGCCGTAGGAGGGCAACAACCCAGCAGCAGGACCGCTACCTCCGCCTTTGTGCAAGGAGGAGCAGGAGGAGCACTGCCAGAGCCCTGCAAAATGACCTCCAGAAGGCCACAAATGTGCATGTGCCTGCTCAAACGGTCAGAAACAGACTCCATGAGGGTGGTATGAGGGCCCGACATCCACAGGTGGGGGTTGTGCTTACAGCCCAACACGTGCAGGACGTTTGGCATTTGCCAGAGAACACCAAGATTGGCAAATTCGCTACTGGAGCCCTGTGCTCTTCACAGATGAAAGCAGGTTCACACTGAGCACATGTGACAGATGTGACAGAGTCTGTAGACTCCGTGGAGAACATTCTGCTGCCTGCAACATCCTCCAGCATGACCGGTTTGACGGTGGGTCAGTCATGGTGTGGGGTGGCATTTCTTTGGGGGGCCGCACAGCCCTCCATGTGCTCGCCAGAGGTAGCCTGACTGCCATTAGGTACCGAGATGAGATCCTTGGACCCCTTGTGAGACCATATGCTGGTGCGGTTGGCCCTGGGTTCCTCCTAATGCAAGACAATGCTAGACCTCATGTGGCTGGAGTGTGTCAGCAGTTCCTGCAAGAGGAAGGTATTGATGCTATGGACTGGCCCGCCCGTTCCCCAGACCTGAATCCAATGGAGCACATCTGGGACATCATGTCTCACTCCATCCACCAACGCCACGTTGCACCACAGACTGTCCAGGAGTTGGCGGATGCTTTAGTCCAGGTCTGGGAGGAGATCCCTCAGGAGACCATCCGCCACCTCATCAGGAGCATGCCCAGGCGTTGTAGGGAGGTCATACAGGCACGTGGAGGCCACATACTCAGCCTCATTTTGACTTGTTTTAAGGACATTACATCAACGTTGGATCAGCCTTTCCACTTTAATTTTGAGTGTGACTCCAAATCCAGACCTCCATGGGTTGATAAATTAGATTTCCATTTATAATTTATGTGTGATTTTGTTTGCAGCACATTCAACTATGTAAAGAAAAAAATATTTAATAAGAATTTTTAATTAATTCAGATCTAGGATGTGTTATTTTAGTGTTCCCTTTATTTTTTTGAGCAGTGTATATACATACATACATACACACACGCACGCACGCACGCACGCACGCACGCACACACACACACACACACATACATACATACATACATACACATACACCATTTTCCTCTTCCCGCTCGGCGCTTCTCTCACCCCATCCCCATCATTACGTCTCTCAATACATACATTTTAAACAAATTGACAAACAGAAATTAAACAAAAAAGCTCAGTTTAAACCGAGAAGTTAGGTTCCACACATGGACCGTACAGTGTAATTCTGAAATACATAGATCACCACCATTCTAAGAGAAACCTTGCAGCATAATAGCTGATACCTCAGGTTCTAGGTAATTTAGATAAGGTTCCCATACTTTGTAGAACTGATCTGTTTTAGAATGCAATGTACATGTCAGATATTCCAGAGGCACCCATTCAAATAGTATCTTATGCCAATCTTTAATAGAAGGAATCTTATCACTAATCCACTGTAAAATGATGTTTTTCCTCGCTGCAAAGGTAAGGATGTTGTAAAGCCTCCTTTTACCCACAGAAGTAACATGCATACTAGGGAGAACCAACAGTAAAGAAACTGGGTGTCACGTTCTGACTTTAGTTCCTTTGTTTTTGTCTTTGTTTTAGTATGGTCAAGGCGTGGGTTGGGGTGGGCAGTCTATGTTTGTTTTTCTATGTTGGTTTTTGAGTTCGGCCTAGTATGGATCTCAATCAGAGGAAGCTGTCAATTGTTGTCCCTGATTGAGAATCATACTTAGGTAGCCTGGGTTTCACTTTTGAGTGGTGGGTGTTTGTTTTCCGTGTGTGTGTTTGTTTGGCGGTACTGTTTCGGTTTTTGTTCGTTTCACATTTATTGTTTTGTAGTGTTCAATTTATGTCTTTAAATAAACGTTATGGACTCTTACCACGCTGCGCATTGTTCCTCCGATCCTTCTCGCTTCTCCTCCTCAGAAGAGGAGGAGGAATGCCGTTACACTGGGTCCAATTCTAGATCAACCCCTAGGATCTTTTCAATTTCTTGCAGAACACCAGACCAGTATCTTTGTATGTAGGTACATGACCATAAACAATGTGTTACGGTGCCTGTATCAGTTTTGCATTTAAGACACTGAGGAGAAGAGGAAGAGGGGCTAAAAGCATGTCTGCAATTTGGGGATATATGCAATCTGTGTGTTATTCTTAATTGGATTGCTCTAGTACGATTCTAGATAGATATTGTTTTTGCATATCTCCAAATGTCCTCCCACATCTCTTCGTCAATAGTAACAGACAATTCTTTCTCCCACACTTGTTTCACCCTCTGTGTGTTGACAGCAGAAAAGGACCTTAAAGCATCATAAAACAGACTTACAGACATTTTCCTTTGTGGGGGAAAAAAGCATTCTTTCAATGACAGGCATATCAGGGTTACCAATTAAGGTGGTGCTCTTCAGAATATAATGTGTTACTTGTAGGAAGCGGACAAAGTCCTACTTTGGGAGTCGACCATCTGCTCAAATGACAATACAATCTTACCAGCAAATAAGACATTTAGTCTGCGTATGCCCTTATTAAGCCAAAAGTGAAAGCCAGCATCCAGCAATCCTGGACCAAAATCTGGGTTGTTAAGAATTGGGGTAAGAGCAGAGGTTAGTTTTGACCTTTCCCAGGAAGCGTTGAACTGACCTCCATACTTTGAGTGTGTTAAGTGTAATGGGATTATTGCAGTGATCTTCTACAGACTTGAAACTTCTGAAAAATAAAAGATCCCTAGGGGTATTATGAAAAAGAAGTCTCAATGTCTAACTAAACAGAGGAGTCATCGTTTGTGATCCAGTCAGAAACATAACATAGGTGGGCACACCACTGATAGAACCTGATATTGGGCAGATCCAAGCCACCCATAGAACTTGGTAGCTGCAATATTGCCATCTTAAGCCTTGGCTTGCGTTTACTCCATATAAAGGAATTTAGCCATCCATTTACATCTTTTATTTCCTTATTGGAGAGTAATACTGGGATTATTTGGATTGGGTAAAGTAGTCTAGGTAAAATGTTCATTTTCAAGAGGGATATTCTACCCAACCAAGAAATCGGGAGAGAGTTCCAGCGCTCCAGATCCTGTCTTATTGTATCAAACAAGGGAACAAAATTGGCTTTGTACATTTGCTGGAATTTAGGAGTTACAAATATACCCAGTTACATAAAACATGAGGGAGACCATTTAAAAGGGAAGGGGGGAGAGGTATTAGGTACAGAGTGAAGGTTACCAAGTGGCATAGCCTCTGATTTAGTTATGTTAATCTTGTAGCCTGAGAATTCGCTGAATAATTCAATAATATTAATAAGAGATGTAATTGAATTCTCGGGACTAGAGATGAATATCAGGACATAATCAGCATACAAGCTTATTTTATGGTGAACATCACCAATGAGCAGCCCCTGTATAGCAGGTGTTACCCTGATGGCCTCGGCCAGTGGTTCCATAACGAGTGCAAAGAGGAGAGGGGACAAAGGACAGCCCTGTCTGGTACCTCTGTATTTAGATAAGCTTTTTGACCTTAACCCATTAGTAAGAACAGCAGCCTGAGGATCATCATATAAACATTTCACCCATTTTATTAAGTTGTCCCCTAGACCAAATATATTTAGAGCAAAGAATAGGTAAGACCACTCCACACGATCAAATGCTTTCTCAGCATCTAGGGAGAGCACAAGACCACCCGTAGCACTTTGTTGGTAGGCTTGAATTACATTAAGAAGCCGCCTGACATTGTTGCATGACTTACGGCCCTTAATGAAGCCAGTTTGGTCTCCTTTCACAATTAGTGGCAGTGAGTCCTCTACTCTTGTGACTAAAATTTTAGAAAGCCATTTTCTATCCACATTCCGAAGGGAAATTGGTCTGTAGGAGGAACAAGACTCTGGACATTTTCCCTTTTTGAGAATAAGTGAATGTTGGCTTCTCTCAGCGTTTGAGGGAGCTGGTCATTTGAAAATGAGTGGTTAAACATATCACGCAATGGCTCAAGGATCAGGCCATGGAACTCTTTATAGGACTCACTACAAAACCCGTCTGGTCCTGGGGCCTTACCATTTTGCAGATTCTTAATTGCGAACATGATCTCTTCCTCGGTAATAGGGGCATTAAGGAGAGACCTCTGTTCTTCGGAGATAGTAGGGAGCTCAATCTTAGAAAATAAGTTCTCCATTAATTTGGGTGAATCATTTGGCAGTTCTGAGGCATAAAGGTTTGCATAAAATTTCTTAAATGAGTCATTTATAAATGTATTTTCATATAATTGATTGCCATCAGAATCAGTAATAGTGGCAATTGACTGAGAGTCAGCTCTCTTTTTAGCTAGGTATGCCAAGTACTTTCCTGGCTTATCACCATGTTCATATAGCTTTTGCTTGACAAATCTCATTTTCTTTTCAGCGTCCTGTGTTAGGAGAGAGTCCTACGTTGATCTAAGGACTGATATTTAGTAGGGCAGGAGTGGGAGTTTTAATGTAGTCCTTCTCTTTAGTTCCTAATTCACCTTCTAACATTTTTTGCTTTTCACGCTTTTTCCGTCTCTTAGTGGCTGTGTATGACAGAATCAGACCCCTGGCGTACGCTTTACATGTTTCCCAAAAGAGCGAGAGGTTATCTGTTGATTGAGAGTTAATAGAGAAAAATGCTTAAACTCTGTAATAAAATATGATGTGAATGTGTGGTCTTTAAGAATGGTGGTATTCAACCTCCAATGTCTTGACCGATTGAATGCCCCGTTGAGTTTTATGTCCAGGATCACCTCAGCATGATCAGATATGACTATGCTTCCTATCCTAGCGGATAAAACAGACTGCAAAGACATCCTGGGCATAAAAAGGAATCTATTCTAGTCTGACATCCATGAGGTGCAGAGAAAGAAGTGAACTCTCTGTTGGAGGGATGAAAAGTTCTCCAAACATCAGCATACCCCCAGATCATCACAAATAGCTTTAAGTTACTTAGCTTGAGGAGAGAGTGAAGCTATACCGCTGGGAAACTTATCAATAAGGGGGTTCAACAAACAATTAAAATCTCCTCCAACCACTGCAGTGTCTGAGTTTAATTCTGAAAAGTCTAGAAATACCTTAGTGAGGAAATCAGGGGGGTGAGCAGGGAGGAAGTAAATATTCATTATGGAAATGTTCTGCCCTTGTAAAGTACCATTAATTATAACAAAGCGACCAAATTTATATTTCACACAATTCAAGACCTTAAGTGGTAAGTTATTTTTCACAAGAATTGCTACACCTCTACTTCTGGATGTAAATGATGAGAAAAACACTTGACCAAACCCCCCTTGTTGTAATTTCAGATGCTCCTTATCATCCAAATGAGTTTCTTGCAACAGGGCGATATCAATATTTTCTTTTTTCAAAAAAGACAGTACCTTCTTCCTTTTAATGGGGTTATGGCTCCCTCTAATGTTCCATGTACATACATGCAGTCTGTTACCTGCCATTGTGCCTTGACCATTCAATATCCAGACTGAATCCTACTGTAAAAGTGGGGTGGTACCTTTTTCCATGTGTTGAACTCTCCTCTATCTCACCGAGCATAAACAAATGACATGAACCCTGAACTCGAACTATACTAAACCCCAAAATTAAACATGTAAAGATCCAAAATGAGTTTTTCCCACTAGCTAACATGCAGGGGATTTCAACTTTCCAATGTAGACTCTTAAGTCCGCATTGCCACTCAATAGCCTCATCCTTTATATATATGGAAATGAAAATCAATAGAAGAAGATTGAGGGTCTTCCACCTAAAACCAAGCCTGGGCACCAATATAGATTCACACATATCTCAGCCTGGGCTATAGCGGTAGTTACTTTAGCAAGAAAAATAATAAAGATACGAATATTACTGAACAGGGGCATGTGAGAACTCACACCACTGTTTCATGATCAGATTCAAATAAAACTAAAAAGGTTATCCAATGCTGCATCCATGACGCGCTGCTTGTCGGTGAAGTTGTGGAACTTTATAACCACTGGCCGTGGGCGCTGGTTGGGATCGGGTATCGGTGCTTGAGAGCGATGGGCTCGTCCAGCTTCACACGACCAGCCTTAGTGTCCATTTGTCGGTAGCCAGGGATCAATTCCTCAATTTCTTTTACTGTACGTGTCCCTTAAGAATTTTCCGGGAGTCCCACAACACGAATATTGCATCTGCGTCCTCGATTATCCAAGTCGTCAATGTGCTCCACCATTTCGTGCACCTGTTTCTCAAGTACTTTTATCTTGGTGTCCATAGATGTAGTTGAAGTTTCCACTGTAGCAATTCTTCCTTCTGCCTCATCAACACGTTTGACAACCCTCTGTAGTTCAGCTGAATGGCCTGCTATTGCTTCCAAGACCGTTCTTATCTTAACATTGATCACTTTAGTAATGTTATCAGTCATCTTTTGAATCACCAGGTCCATTGAGCCTGGATCCGCAATGGTGTTAGCCTCGCTAACGTTAGCGAGCTCCTCCTGCACATCTACAGGGGATGGTGGTTTTGGTCGAGTTCTTAGTAGTTCTGTTGGGTATGTTGTCAGAGATTTTTGATAAATAGCCGTCAAGACTCATTGTAGGATATCTTATTTAGACAATTCTACCACTTTTTCAAGCTAGGAGATTAATGTAAGAATATAAATTTACGAATGCCACGGGAGCTCGCTGAAACACAGTGTTCTCTCTATGGCGCCATTTTGTCCCCCCCCAAATGGCTTCTTAATAGCTTCTACTTCCAAGCCATAAGACTACTCAACAGCTAAAAGGACTACCCAGACCCCTTGTTTACGCTGCTGCTACTCTCTGTTAATGATCTACTCTCTGTTTATTATCTATGCATAGTCACTTTAACTCTACCTACATGTACATATTACCTCAATTACCTTGACTAACAGGTGCCCCAGTACATTGACGCTGTACCGGCACCTCCCTGGTCTTTGTAGTGGAATCTGTGTTTGAAATTCAATGCTCAGCTATGGGACCTTACAGATAACTGTTGTGTGGGTACAGAGATGAGGTAGTCATTAAACAAATCCTGTTAACCAATGTTATTGCACACACGGTGAATCCATGCAACTCATTATGTGACTTGTTAAGCAAAGATTTACTCCTGAACGTATTTAGGCTTGCCATAACAAAGGCATTGACTACTTATTGACTCAAGACATTTCAGTTTTAATTAATATGTAAACATTGCAAAAAAACGAATTTCACTTTACATGATGGGGTATTGTGCGTAGGCCAGTGACACAACATCTCAATTTAATACATTTTAAATTCAGGCTGTGACAAAACAAAATGTGGAAAAAGTAAAGGGGTGTGAATGTTCTGAATATTAAGGTGGACATGTACCCCCATCCCCCATGGCAATTTTGCCTATGAATCACAGAGTGTGTATGTCTCTGATCTCTCACTGATTAAGAAATTGATGAACAGTTGACAGGATAAAAATATTACTATAGGTCATAAGTCAACTACAGTATCAGGCTGCATACATGCCATGTGGTGTGAATGTTTTTAAAAAAATTTAAAAATCTCTCACTGTCATTTGTAACCTGTTGATCCTGAGACCGTTTCCCCTCAAAATTCAGTCAACTTTAAAAAAATTGGGTGCAGGTTGCTTTGTGTAAAATCAGCCATTGTGGAATGACATAATGCACCATTGGGGCTGATGATTAAATGCAGTTGACGTCGGAAGTTTACATACACCTTAGCCAAATACATTTAAACTCAGTTTTTCACAATTCCTGACATTTAATCCAAGTAAAAATTCCCTGTCTTAGGTCAGTTAGGATCACCACTTTATTTTAAGAATGTGAAATGTCAGAATAACAGTAGAGAGAATGACTTATTTCAGCTTTTATTTCTTTCATCACATTCCCAGTGAGTCAGAAGTTTACATACACTCAATTCTAATTTGGTAGCATTGCCTTTAAATTGTTTAACTTGGGTCAAACGTTTTGGGTAGCCTTCCACAAGATTCCCACAATAAGTTGGGTGAATTTTGGCCCATTCTTCCTGACAGAGCTCGTGTAACTGAGTCAGGTTTGTAGGCCTCCTTGCTCACACTCGCTTTTTCAGTTCTGCCCACTAATTTTCTATGGGATTGAGGTCAGGGCTTTGGGATGGCCACTCTAATACCGTGACTTTGTTGTCCTTAAGCCATTTTGGCACAACTTTGGAAGTATGCTTGGGGTCATTGTCCATTTGGAAGACCTATTTGCGTCCAAGCTTTAACTTCCTGACTGATGTCTTGAGATGTTGCTTCAATATATCCACATAAGGGCACCCGTCCCTCCTGCTGCAAAACACCCCCACAACATGCTGCTGCCACCCCCTTGCTTTACGGTTGGGATGGTGTTCTTCGGCTTGCAAGCGTTCCCCTTTTTCCCCTGAACATAACGATGGTCATTATGGCCAAACAGTTCTATTTTTGTTTCATCAGACCATAGGACATTTCTCCAAAAAGTACACAATCTTTGACCCATATGCAGTTGCAAACCATAGTCTGGATTATTTATGGCTAGTTTGGAGCAGTGGCTTCTTCCTTGCTGAGCGGCCTTTCAGGCTATGTCGATATAGGACTCGTTTTACTGTGGATATAGATACTTTTGTACCTGTTTCCTCCAGAATCTTCACAAGGTCCTTTGCTGTTGTTCTGGGATTGATTTGCACTTTTCACACCAAAGTACTTTCATCTCTCTCACATGGACCATTCCATAAAAATGGAGCTCAATAGGAAAAGCCCTGCCTCCAGCTGTTTGATTATCTATGGATAGTAACTTTACCCCTATCTACATGTACAAATTACCGCAACTAACCTGTACCCTCGCACATTGACTCAGTATCGGTACCCCCTGTATATAGTCTCATTATTGTTATTTTATTGTGTTACTTTAGTTAGTACTTTTGTTTATTTAGTAAATATTTTCTTAATTCTATTTTCTTAAAACAGCATTGTTGGTTAAGGGCTTGTAAGTAAGCATTTCACGGTAAGGTCTACTACACCTGTTGTATTTGGAGCATGTGACAAATAAAAATGTATTTGATTTGATAACATGTTCTATCCACAACAACTATAGCCTATAGCAGGGATCATCAACTAGATTCAGCCACGGGACGATTTCTTCTTGAGCGGATGGTCGGGGGCCAGAACATAATTTCAAATAATTTGTAGACTGAAAATTGACCTTGCCCACATTTTCATATGATCACGTCTCACTATTATGCGTGAAAATACATTTTAGTCACTCAGCAGATGTTCTTATCCAGAGCAACTTACATTAACAATTAGGGTTAAGTGCCTTACTCAAGAGCACAGACTGATTTTTCACCTAGTCGGCTCAGAGATTCAAACCAGCAAGCGTTCAGTTACTGGCCCAGTGGTTACTGGTCCAGCACTCTTAACCACTAGGCTACCTGCCGCCCAGATTTCCTAAATTAAAATCACTTGGAGTTGATTTCCTGGTGGTTTTACAGTTTTTTATGTCCAACAATGAAAATTCTACAGAAAACTTGGGGGGACAAATATAGGCCTACAGGCTAATTCTATTCAACTGATCAGTAGAAGATTTATTAGCCCATAATTGAGTCGACATCGCCCTCTTGTGGATGTTGCTTTTTTGTCAAAGTTGAGAAAATGTTAATGACGTAGTCATGTTTCACTTTACAGTGCTCGTTATCTAGATGTATGTGCGCCTTACAAATGTTCTTGTCTACTGAAAATTGTCGGGTGGTTTACAGGGTCGTTTCTAACAAGTATTATGCTGCGTTCATAACCAAGTGGGAAGTGGTATTTACCAGTTGTGAAGTCGCAAAACCAATTGGATGCATTCAGCGTTTTGAACTTGTTGAGAAATGCTGATTGGCTAATGACCCACGAGCTACGTCAATAATGAACTAAAAGTAAAGATATCATGTTTGTAAACAAATTAGCTCTCAAAAATCATATAAATAGATAGCTTTTAAAAAAGAATGTTTTGTTGCTAATTTTTTTTATTTTTTTTATTTTTTATTTCACCTTTATTTAACCAGGTAGGCAAGTTGAGAACAAGTTCTCATTTACAATTGCGACCTGGCCAAGATAAAGCAAAGCAGTTCGACACATACAACGACACAGAGTTACACATGGAGTAAAACAAACATGCAGTCAATAATACAGTATAAACAAGTCTATATACGATGTGAGCAAATGAGGTGAGATAAGGGAGGTAAAGGCAAAAAGGCCATGGTGGCAAAGTAAATACAAAATGCTGCTATCGAGGTCATTTCATTAGTAGGTGCGTCAAAGGGCAGCATGTGGGTTGGAAGGTCAGCAAGAGGTTGGAGCTCAGTTATGATAGACACGTTTCCCAATATTATAATTACCAGTTGAGGGACATTGAAGTGGATTTTTCTCAGTCATATGTGGTAAAAAGCTTAACACCTTCCCACTTGGTTATGAACGCAGCATTAGCCTATGTTTTCCTCCCCTTTTTCCGCAAACCAGGGCTATGCTAAATTATACTTAAATAATTACTTTGCCACAATGAATACTCTGTAAGAATAAGAATGTATTGAAATCAATTGATACTCTTAAGCTTTTAAAATTTATTTGAACGTAAAAATCCTGTATGTGTTTATCTGTTTATGATGTTTTGTTACATTTTTTTAAGAAGGATGTATAGATTTTAATTAAATATTTGCATTTTTCATTAAAAAAAATATGGAATTGCAATAATAGTAATAATACAAAAGTTTAGTACGAAAATGTTCTCGAACGTTGCAGAAAGAAATACCACAAAACGTTGTCTCCTTTCAATTATGGGTCTTGTGGTAGCACCTAAAGGGGCGGGGTATCGAAAAGAAGACGAATGTAGCCGATAGCAAACAAGATTGGCAAGCAAGTAGGAATTTTCCTACTATTCTAATTGTCCTCAGTTTTTCGGGGAAAGAGCCACCAAACATCGCCTTTTTGGTCATCTGAAAGGTAAGACATTCCTGCAATCTCTCTCCCTTACTTTCACTAATGTAAAGACAACGGACCACGAAGGTTAGAAAAGTTGTTTGGTGTTCAACATGATTGAAAACATTAGGCTACAGCCTTTTCTTCAGTGTTTCTGGAGGTATTGAACAATGGAAAATATAGCCCATTGTACAGTGTTCATATTAGCAATACTAACGATCAACATGCAGCAACAATAGCACAAAGTTCCATCGAAAGTAGTGCTGAGCGATTTATCAAAATGTCTGTTATATTTCAGTTTTAAAAACAACTTATTGACCAACGTCTATTCAACTACTTGAATTCCATTTAAGACTTTTTTTTCTGTGAGCTCAATACGCACATTGCGCAGTTTGTCTAGCGAAAAATCAGGGGTGGATTCAGTACGTTTTTACATTGTGGAACGTTCAAGGAAACGATGCTGTACTGAATAACCAGTTGAACAACGGGGAGGGATTGGGGAACGCTCTTTAAATTGTTTTTTAAAAATATATAAACTAATATCTAAAAGCAAAAGAGGTATAGTCACATGCATACAAACTAGTTACATTGCCAGGAATCCTAAACAAACAAATCATATTCATTACTAATACAAGTTTTAATTGCCTTTGTTTTTCTTTTTAGTTAGTGGTGCCATTGTTTACTCATTTATAAAGTGAAAAGTTAGGTTTTGAATTAGACCATTTGCATTTGTGAATATGAAATTTACCTAGTATTATTAGCAGTTGAATTAAATATGCTATGTCAATTTCTGAAATAAATCATATCAAAACCATTGTAGTACAACCGGTTCTATTTTTTTTGTAACAAAATTCTGTATGTCAATCCAAAACATTCTACTATAAATACAGGCAAAAAACAAAGGCAAAATGGTCTCCTTCTCCATTCCACAGAAATCAGTTATATTCAGCTTGAATCTTTCCAAAACATGTTTCACATGATAAATTCTATGTAACATTAAATTAAACTTCCTTTACTTTGTTACTGATACAATATTTGTTAGCAGTTTTCCATGCATTCCCGCATTGTATATCACCAAGATATTTGACCAAAATAATCTTGCTGAGGGAATTGTATCACAAACAATATTCCTAATCTGTTTATTACTACATTTTCTTTGATGTTAATATTGCCAATGAATATATTTTAATGTAAATCTATGCTACTCACATCAACCACAGAGGAATTTAAAAGAGATACAGCCCCCTGGGGGAACGCTGTCAGCATGGCCACTCTGCTTTTATGCTCGTCACTCATTGCTTCAATCCACACCTTGCCACTTCCACCGAACGGGAGCAAATATACCTCAAGTCTGGAAACAACGTGTCGGTCAGTACAAACTTTTCCGCAACGTAGCAAACGTTCTAGTGAACTGAACACACCTCAGACCAAGCCGGAACTGTGCAATCTAGTAGTAGCGAGTTGTAGCTTCCAACAGGCCAATATTCGTATCTATATAGTTTAGCACAGCAAACGTGGTAATTTAAACCTCTTAAATGTCAAGTCCCCATATTTTTTTATTATTTGTGTTCATTCAATTCAGTCTGGGCTGAGAACGGTAGCCCCCATCTGCAAAAGCATGGTTGGCTATTGATTTGTGCCTTCAAATCTTTGGTATGACTTACTACCATATATGGGCAAACGACTTTATAAGGCCAGGCCAAGCCGATGACCTCATTTCAAGATTGCTGCTACCTACATTCTGTTTACCGTTGTGACGCACAAACAAAATAAACACGGAATATGTTGATATACACTGAAAGCCGGGACTCCACCGATCATGAGTATATCTTATTTGTCTGCCTGTGACCGACCATTATTGATAATCAGCCCCGGGAGTCAAAATGTTTATTTTACACAATGTTTTCAGCTAACATTTTACAAGGTAAGCTTAGATCCGGTCGGTCTTTGCGCTATAGCTACATGGGGGCGTTACATATGAACAAATCTAGCCTATTGCCAATGATATCTGATGCATGACTTATTGGAAGCATAGATTGTCTTTGTGCATCAAAAATATGATGTTGCCTGCTTACGCTCTATATCCCCTGTCTGCCCATCTGGACAAGAGGAATACCTATGTAATAGAGGGCGACAACTTGAAATGGCCCTAATTAAATTGTTCATAACAATCGGTAATCGGCATTTTTGGACACCGATTACACTGCACTCCACGAGGAGACTGCGTGGCAGGTTGTCTACCTGTTATGCGAGTGCAGCAAGGAGCCAAGGTAAGGTGCTAGCTAGCATTAAACGTATCTTATAAAAATAAAAAAAAATACATTTTAACATAATCACTAACAACACATGGTTGATGATATTACTAGTTTATCTAGCTTGTCCTGCTTTGCATATAATCAATGCGGTGCCTGTTCATTTATCATTGAATCACAGCCTACTTCGCCAAACTGGTGATTTAACAAGCGCATTCGTGAAAAAAGCACTGTCGTTGCACCAATGTGTACCTAACCATAAACATCAATGCCTTTCTTAAAATCAATACACAAGCATATATTTTTAAACCTGCATATTTAGTTAATATTGCCTGCTAACATGAATGTCTTTTAACTAGGGAAATTGTGTCACTTCTCTTGAGTTCTGTGCAAGTAGAGCCAGGGTATATGCAGCAGTTTGGGCCGCCTGGCTTGTTGCGAACTAATTTGCCAGAATTATGACATAACATTGAAGGTTGTGCAATATTTAGACTTATGGATGCCACCCGTTAGATAAAATACGTAATGGTTCCGTATTTCACTGAAAGAATGAATGTTTTGTTTTTGAAATGATAGTTTCTGGATTTGACCATATTAATGACCTAAGGCTCGTATTATTATAATTAAGTCTATGATTTGATAGAGCAGTCTGACTGAGCCGTGGTAGGCAGCAGCAGGCTCGTAAGCATTCATTCAAACAGCACTATCAACTCCCGAGATTAGGCTGGCAATACTAAAGTACCTATTAGAACATCCAATAGTCAAAGGTATATGAAATACAAATGGTATAGAGAGAAATAGTCCTATAACTACAACCTAAAACTTCTTACCTGGGAATATTGAAGATTCATGTTAAAAGGAACCACCAGCTTTCATATGTTCTCATGTTCTGAGCAAGGAACTTAAACGTTAGCTTTCTTACATGGCACATATTGCACTTTTACTTTTTTCTCCAACACTTTGTTTTTGCATTATTTAAACCAGGGATTGCAAATATGTAATAGCACTGGGATTGTCTAATTTACAGACATATGCCACTTTGGAGAGGTTTTGGGAGACTTGGAAATGTCCCATGACCTCACCTGACACCACTTACTAAAACATCTGCCCATTTCTAGTTGTTAGGTCTATCATCCCATTTTTTAAAATATTGTTCACATGTTGTGGAAGCCATCTGATGCGTTTCCAGCGCTAGTCATCAATAATTCACTTATAGCTTGTCGATGAAAGATGACTTTCAAAATAAAAAATAAATGTTAGTGTGTACTTGATCTTGTGTGTTCTGAATTGTATATCCTATCTTCTGATCATTTCCTCATCTCCCAGATGTCACCTTTCCAAATCTACCATGTTTTTGCATTCAGAAAGTATCCAGACCCCTTCACTTTTTTCACATTTTATGTTAAAGCCTTACTCTAAAATGGATTAAATTACATTTTTTCCCCCTCAATCTACAAACAATACCCCATAATGAGAAAGTGAAAACAGTATTCAGACCCTTTGCTATGAGACTCAATTGAGCTCCGGTGCGTCCTGTTTCCATTGATCATCCTTGAAGTTTCTACAACTTGATTGGAGTCCACCTGTGGTAAATTTAATTGATTGGACATTATTTGGAAAGGCACACAACTGTCTATATAAGGTCCCACAGTTGACAGTGCATGTCAGAGCAAAAATCAAGCCATGAGGTCGACGGAATTGTCCGTAGAGCTCTGAGACAGGATTAGGTCGAGGCACAGATTTGGGGAAGGCTACCCAAGAACAGTGGCCTCCATTCTTAAATGGAAGAAGTTTGGAACCACCAAAACTCTCTTCCTAGAGCTGGCCGAACTGAGAGATCGGGGGAGAATGGCCTTTATCAGTGACGTGACCAAGAACCCGATGGGCACTCTGCCACAGCTCTAGAGTTTCTCTGGGGAGATGTGAGAACCTTCCAGAAGGACAACCATCTCTGCAGCACTCCACCAATCAAGCCTTTATGATAGTTGCCCACGGGAGCAACTCCTCTGTAATATATACATGACAGCCCGCTTGGAGTTTGCCAAATAGCTCCTAAAGGATACTGACCTGAGAAACAAGATTCTCTGGTCTGATGAAAGATTGAACTCTGGCCTGAATGCCAAGTGTCACATCATGAGGAAACCTGGCAACATCCCTACGGGGAAGCATGGTGATGGCAGCATCATGCTGTGGGGATGTTTTTTCAGCAGCAGGGACTGGGAGTTTAGTCAGGATTGAGGGGAAAGATGAATGGAGTGAAGTACAGATCCTTAATCAAAACCTGTTCCAGACAGTTCACCTTCAAACAGGACAACGACCCTAAGCACACAGCCAAGACAACGCAGGAGTGGCTTCGGGACAAAGCTCTGTGTCCTTGAGTGGCCCAGATTTGAACCCGATCGAAAATGCACAGTAGAAAATGGTTGATCTCTGACTCATCACACCTATCCTCCAGTGGAGACTTGATGGGAGGAGCAATAGGAGGACAGGCTCATTCCAATGGCTGGAATGGAATAAATGGAACATAGTCAAATGTGGTTTCCATGTTTGATACCATTCCAGCCATTATAATGAGTCCGTCCTCTTATTGCTCCTCCCACCAGCCTCTGCTGATATCCCCTATACACCTTGAAGCCTCAAAGAAAGACTTAGTGTGTGTGTACTGTGTATCATCAACCATGTTGCCCAACCACATGCTTTTTGAACATTGTGGCAAATTCACTTATGTATGTTTAGGATTCTATGTTCGAGAATATTAGAGGAGAAAGTTCCCTTTTTTTAATAGCGGCCTTGTTGTGAATAGATTGTCTAGAACAGTGGACATGTTTTAGTGTCATTCACCCCCCCCTCATTTTCTCTTTGTCTCATAGCGATCCCGGTAGTGGACAACAGAGAAGTCTGCCTGCTTTCCCCTTTGCGTCCAGTAACTAAGTCATCATGTCAGCCCCAGGTAATGTTTTCTTCTCTACGTCTCTGTTGCTTTAGATATAATACTGGGTTGTTGTGATGTCCTCATAAATTGCGTCTTTGCATATCTTTTTGCATGTGTTCATATTGTTAATGTGATTCTGTTTGCCACCACTAACTCGTGAGTGTGACTTTTGTTTGTTTGTCTCCTGAATAAATGGATAACTTCACCTACTCCACATTCCTCGAGCCCGCCACTGAAACCTTATCCTCCCCAAAAGTGTTCAAATAGAGAGGATGTTTGAAATGGGTCACACTTTCAAAGAATCCCCCCCCCACACATGTCTTTAATAAATTAAAATGTTGATACATTTTAAATACGTAATGACTAATGTTCTTTGCATGCCCCGAAAATATTCCCATTTTGTATTTTTCCATTCGGTTGTTTACAAAAGGAAAACGTGCTAACATCTATGCTATGGACCTTCCCATTCTTGTTGTAGGTGTGTCTGTAATCTGGGGGAAATTTCTCAGTAAAAAGCTAGTTAACTTGGTCTGTGTTCCTTCCTTGGAGGTAGTGATTGGTATACTATTCAGTGGGTTGCTCTGCTCACATCTTTTATTTTTCAGATGCTGGTTAAAAAAGGCCAATTCAATGTAAAATGACACCTGCACTGTGATTCATACAACCCCCAAATGATGTCTTCCTATAAAGGGAGATATTTGTCACAGGCACTACTTTTTAAGAGGGCTTCTCCTACCAGGTTGCAGCCAGGAAACAAGACACTCCATTACTGTCTGACTGGCTGCGTTCTTCCATTTACCAGTCAAATGACTAGCAAAATACATTAGGGACTCATGTTAGGAGCCTTTGTTTGTCTTTACCCTGACCGTCCCTCAATAACTTGTTTAACCACTGTTGAGTCAGGGTACTGGCCTGCTAACAGACAGACATTTTTGGCCTGGGAACTGAGGTTAACTTATGTGTGGTGAGTTTGATCGTAAATAAGGAAATACGCTTGTCTGTAATAGTCTGCTTTTAACATGCCCAGTCAGATTTCAATTAGATTTTTACATCTCCTAATGCTCTAATGACAGTATAGTGTTCATGAACCTTGAGGTAATACAAAAGTTGTGTTGAGAGAGGTATATAAAAACAAATATACCTCCTTCCACTGTGTGTCTGGGTGGGTGTGGGCAGCAGTTCACACCAACCCATAAACACATGGATGTTGGTTCACTGAGGTGTCAACACAGACGTGGTGTGTATTTATGAAACCACTGATGGGCAGGAACTGTTCTCGTAACTGTCAAACATGTCTTCTAGATATTATAAACAAACTACTTTAGTACATTAGTTATACACCTTAACAAGCAACTGTTTTTCTTAACTTTACAAACCAGAAACCGGTTTTATCTGACCGACATGGTGGCTGAAAGCTTGCTCCGACAGGACTGTTTTTGATGGTGTTTTTAACACTCTTTTTGCATGGGTTATATTTATGATTACAGTTTTACTTCCCACCATTGCAGTCAGACAGATTTGAATGTGTTATTTTCCTGTAGCCATACTGAATGTCTTGTCTGTATAGCAGTCCAGCCACTGCCTGATGAGAATAGTAAGCAGTGCTAGAGATGCTTTTACTGGAATTAGATTCTGAGCAGGAGGAGAGCAGGCCTACTGCTGATTCTTGGCAACAAATCCCTAATTTTCCTGTTGCACCATAGTGTAATACCCCACCCCCCCAGGATTTGTATAATGTTATTTCAAAGTATTCGAGATAAGAATTTGAAACCAGAGCTTGGCGTATAAAAGGCTGACTATGTTGATGTGAACTGTGTGTGACGATTATTGGGATAATCATGTGGCGACTGAGTTTGCTGGATACAATACTTTTGTTCCTTGCAGTTTTCCATTGAAGCGGGTGTGGTGTTGGGAATCCATTTTGTGTCTAACAATACGGCCCACTTTTGTTAAGCAAAAGAGTCATTTATTTTATGTAGAATCTCCAATGCACTTCATGAGCCACCAGTTCTCTCACCCCACATACTTGCGTCTATAACTCCACATTCATGTTTAGCTTTTTATTTATATGAATATATTGTCAACATGAAAATATTTGTATTTCCTCCTATAGGTTACCCATCCCCTCACCAAGGTCCTGGAAGTTACTCCATGACCCCTTACCCTGTTCCTCAGGTGGGGTATGGTGACCCTAACCAAGCTCCACCACCGGTTGGCTTCCATATGGGCTACAACCACCAACAACCCCAGCCAGGCCACCCAGTTATGTACCAGCCTGGACCAGTAGGCCAGGGCCCAGGTCCTATGCCCATGCCTGAATATGGTGCACCTCAGATGGGTCCTAGCCCAGGCTATGGTGGTCCCATGCCCGGGCCCGAATACGGTGCTCCTAACTCAGGGCCTCATGCAGCCATCTCCCCAGCCCCTGCAGGAGTTGTGCCAGTCGGCGTTCCACCTGGTCTGGAGTACCTAACACAGGTAGGTTAGGCTGGGGAGTAGTGACATAACAGGTTGTCAAATCCACTGATTTCACCAACATCATCTGTTGTCACAGTGTACATGCTGGGGTTTGTTTTCTTCCATTCTCTCTTTCCATATCTATCGCTCTCTCTCTTCTGTGTTTCCCATGTTTCAGATTGACCAGATCCTTATACACCAAAAAGTGGAGTTGCTGGAAGGTGAGCTTGCTAGTCTTCTCTTAGTATAGAGAGATCAGGACAAACTGTGTTCATTTTAAACTCGCCTCTCTCACCATCCCCCTCCCCACTTCTCCCTCTGTTTTCCTCTCCTCAGCGTTCATCGGCTTTGAGACCAACAACCAGTACGAGATCAAGAACAGCCTGGGTCAGAAGATCTACAAGGCCAAAGAGAAGAACGACTGCTGCACGCGCAACTGCTGCGGCGCCCTGCGCAGCTTCGACATGAAGATCAAGGACAACATGGACCGTGAGGTCATCCGCCTCATACGACCCTTCCGCTGTGCCTCTTGCTGGTGCCCCTGCTGCCTGCAGGAGGTATGTTGGCGTGCTGAACACTGACACATTACAGTACTTTGACTATATAAACAGGACCCCAACCATGGGGGAGAGAAAAAATAAAAATAAAAAATATATATATACATATACAGTGAGGGGAAAAAGTATTTGATCCCTTGCTGATTTTGTACGTTTGCACACTGACAAAGAAATTATCAGTCTATCATTTTAATGGTAGGTTTATTTGAACAATGTGAGACAGAATAACAACAAAAGAATCCAGAAAAACGCATGTCAAAAATTTTATAAATTGATTGGCATTTTAATTAGGGAAATAAGTATTTGACCGCTCTGCAAAACATTACTTAGTACTTGGTGGCAAAACCCTTGTTGGCATTCAGAGGTCAGACTTTTCTTGTAGTTGGCCAACAGGTTTGCACACATCTCAGGAGGGATTTTGTCCCACTCCTTTTTGCAGATCTTCTCCAAGTCATTAAGGTTTCGAGGCTGACGTTTGGGAACTCGAACCTTCAGCTCCCACCATAGATTTATGGGATTAAGGTCTGGAGACTGGCTAGGCCACTCCAGGACCTTAATGTGCTTCTTCTTGAGCCACTCCTTTTATGCCTTGGCCGTGTGTTGGGTCATTGTCATGCTGGAATACCCATCCACGACCCATTATCAATGTCCTGGCTGAGGGAAGGTTCTCACCCAAGATTTGACGGTACATGGCCCTGTCTGATACGGTGAAGATGTCCTGTTCCCTTAGCAGAAAAACACCCCCAAAGCATAATGTTTCCACCTCCATGTTTGATGGTGTTCTTGGGGTCATAGGCAGCATTCCTCCTCCTCCAAACACGGTGAGTTGAGTTGATGCCAAAGAGCTCCATTTGTCTCATTTGACCACAACACTTTCACCCAGTTGTCCTCTGAATCATTCAGATGTTCATTGGAAAACTTCAGACGGGCATGTATATGTGCTTTCTTGAGCCGGGGGACCTTGCGGGCGCTGCAGGATTTCAGTCCTTCACGGCGTAGTGTGTTACCAATTGTTTTCTTGGTGACTATGGTCCCAGCTGCCTTGAGATCATTGACAAGATCCTCCCGTGTAGTTCTGGGCTGATTCCTCAACGTTCTCATGATCATTGCAACTCCACGAGGTGAGATCTTGCATGGAGCCCCAGGCCGAGGGAGATTGACAGTTCTTTTGTGTTTTTTCCATTTGCGAATAATCTCACCAACGGTTGTCACCTTCTCACCAAGCTGCTTGGCGATGGTTTTGTAGCCCATTCCAGCCTTGTGTAGGTCTACAATCTTGTCCCTGATATCCTTGGAGAGCTCTTTGGTCTTGGCCATGGTAGAGAGTTTGGAATCTGATTGATTGCTTCTGTGGTCTTTTACAGGTGTATATACTCCCTTTAAGAGTTTATACTCCCTTTAAGAGTGTGCTCCTAATCTCAGCTCGTTACCTGTTTAAAATACACCTGGGAGCCAGAAATCTTTCTGATTGAGAGGGGGTCAAATACTTATTTCCCTCATTAAAATCCAAATCAATTTATAACATTTTTGACATGTGTTTTTCTGTATTTTTGCTGTTCTATCTCTCACTGTTCAAATAAACCTACCATTAAAATTATAGACTAATCACTTTGTCAGTGGGCAAATGTACAAAATCAGCAGGGGATCAAATACTTTTTTCCCTCACTGTGTATGTGTGTGTGTGTATATATATATATACACACACACACAAAAAATAATCATTATGTTGAGTCTTAATATATTGGTTTTTTTACCTTCAGGTTAGCATTGTACATACAACTTTGCTAAAAAAAAGTGGTAATAAAAGCATGCAAACTATTGGACTGGAAGCCATTTTGGATTGTCCTAACGTCTCCCCAGTCCCTGTGCTTTGTAAAGACTCATGAATGACACTGAATGGTCCTTTGTCAGTCCAAACCCTCTTGACTGTCTTGATCTGGTGCCATCACTTTATCTTTTAAGCTCTCTGTTGAATCCCATTGCTGGCACGCTAACTACAGTACATTCCTATGAGATGTCAACGTCCCTTCTGACTGCAATTTCACACTTTAATTCAGCATCTATGGAGACATAGCTTGTTACCATGTGAAGCATGGTACCTTTGTCTTTGCAATGGTTGCTAAGCCAATAGAATACACCAATGCACTTCTCAAATCAGTGCCATATTTCATGTCGACGCAATCTTTGCAGTAACCAAAGCACCTGCTATTTCAAGCCACAATGTAAGGACCGAAGCCTGATTTTTGTTGTTTTTTAAAAATAATTGTATTTTTATTTTTAAATAAAAAGTATTTTTAAGCACGTTCAAATATCTTTAGTTTTCGATGCGTGTGTCCCTCAGCTCGAGGTCCAAGCCCCGCCTGGCACTACCATAGGCTATGTGTCCCAGGACTGGAACCCCTGTGTGCCCAAGTTCTCCATCAAGGGTGCCAACAAGGAGACCGTGATGAAGCTGGAGGGACCCTGCTTCGCCTGCAACTGCTGCGGGGATGTCAACTTTGAGGTGAGGGGTCATAAACCTGGGGGTTAAACCACTTCATGTCATCCAATGGAGGCACTTGGGAGTTAAGCTTCCATCGGGTTGACTATTTTTCTCCACCAAATATAAATCCACCTTGACATCTCTTGTAGACCAGAAAAGATTGTTGCTTATCAGGCAAGGTGGAAAAATTAGTATCGTATTAAAGTCTACACCCATCTAATCCTTTAGCTGACGGGGAAAGATGGAGGCAAGCCCATCGGCCGCATCAGTAAGCAGTGGAGTGGCCTGCTAAAGGAGGTCTTCACTGACACAGACAACTTTGGCATCCAGTTCCCCCTGGACATGGACGTCAAGATGAAGGCCGTGCTCATGGGCGCCTGCTTCCTCATTGTGAGTCCACCTGTTTAAATAAAGATGTATTCGATTCAAATGTAGATTTTTCTAATCACAGAACTTGATGAGTAAGGCCTATCACTGAGCTAATAAGATGTGCAGTTGTTGGAGGAAATTTCGTTGACATTTTCTTTCCTCTATTTCGCTTCATAGGATTTCATGTTCTTCGAGAAGGTTGGCGACATGAACCAGCGCAACACAGTCTTCTCGTAACAAAGGAAAAAGGAGGGAAAGACCGAGCGCTTGATTCAATGCACTCTGTTTTTCAGTTCCTGTTCGGAACCCACTTTTTTTCAGATTCCGGATGAAACTCCTTCCTTATTCCAAAGCTTAGATGAAGCTGCCATTCCATGCCAGTCCCAGAACGCTTTGTGTGAAACAGCATGAGACCTTATCTGACGATGAGCTTTCCTTTGCGTCAAAATTGCCTTTCTGGACTGTTTCTATCCGTCCAAATGTAAGAATCAGGAAGTTTTTTTTTCTCTCTCTTTGTTATCTATATGTGTGGGTTTCAGTACAGTATAGATGGAAAAGTACCAGTTTTTTATATCAACCTAAATTGACATGCTTAAGATAACCACCTGAATACCATAATGTTTAAGTAGAAATATTACTCTACATTTTGCGATTTCTGTTTTGCATTGATATATTTAGCATCAACATGTCATTCATAAACCAAATATATATGTTAATACATGTCCATCTTTCTAAACTTGAAGCAGCCATCAAATGTATTACTGTAGTGATCTAGGTAATTTCATGATTTAGTGTAGTACTTCTAAACAGATTGTAGAATTTGCATGGACAATACTATAGTAACTATACCAGCTATGGTGTTATTAGCTCCTGTATCATATTTTGTAAGACGATCATGCACATAACCATACAAAGTATACTTATGCGCTATGGTGAAAACTAGTCGTTTGAAAGACTGGGACACTACCAGTAGTGGGAGAAGGCTCATTTTGACTAGGAATGCTTGCGCTAAATGTGTAGGAAAATGAGAGAAACATATCTGCAGCTATGTATTCTAAAGTGCTCTTTCTCTAGCCTTGTCTCATACAGTATGTGTAACTATGTTGTCATGCCACACAAGAGTTGGCTATAGCACATGCAGTAGGGGTCAACGAGGCTCCTCTTTCCCTGCCTCTTTTCTCTTGGCTTGTCTCCCTGACTTTGTGCACTGTTTGCGGTGTGCATGATCTTTTCTGTTGCTATGGAGACTGTCACTCCTTTTTCGTCTCTAGAGATGAAATCTGTGCCAGTAGAAACTGAAAGGAAGAGGGCGTGGTGAGAGGGGGAAACCGGAAAAAGAGATGTGGGTAGTTAGAAGGAAATAGTGGGTGGGAGAGAACATTACTGAACATTGAGGTCAGGCGGTTAGCTTCTTAACAGCCTGGAAAATAAGAGTCAGGGAAACGCTTTACTTTCCTGTGTAACCATGCTATTATATTAGTGAGATGATGCCTTACCAATTGTGTTGGGAAGTATACTGTACTCACCCGGCATAGATCCTTAATGGTTGTTTAACAGATTTGAATGTCTGTTTCAATGTTCACTTGCATACTACTTAAAATGCATGGCCAATACATTAATTCATTATAAGTAGTATTCTAGTATGGACATTGGTACGTTACCATGTGATTGGGAGGAGTATATTAACAGATCAGTGGAACTGTGGCGCAAATGTTGCGAAGAGCAGTCGTCCTTGGAACAAAGCATTGGAACAAAGCGTTAAGTCTTTAACCTTTATTTCACTTATGGGTGTGTCTCAAGTTACCATAGAGATGGATAGAGGACTCTTGTGCCCCAAAGCCTGTTTTAGCATAGGCAGTGCCACTGACTTTCACCAGTTGAAGTAGTTAATGGGGTGGGACTTCCTATGGGTTAAGGAAGGATCACATAATTCCATCTGGGTCATCAGGAGGGATCAGCCAGTTAATTATACTCGTGAGAAAACATTCCACAGCTGCAGGTGACAGTAAATTGCAAATATTGGCTTTATACCTGTTTAAACACATTCCAGGTTGCAGTACCCTTTCAGTTTGTTTACCAACTCATAGAAGGAGTAGACAGACATTTGATTGCTTTAAAGAGTGACTGCCTTTTTAAGAAGCAAGGAATACCTTTGAAAACAGCATCCATATGAGTAAGTTATTCTAGTGCCAAAATTGACTACAAAGTGTAAATAGGATTATTTTGGTGATAAAGTCAGGAACAACGGGTAAATGAATGTTGGGATTTGATGATGTCCATTTGCCCACTAACATGGGGTGAACAGCTTCATTGATTGCTCTCTATCCAATAAGCATAGACAGTGAGACAGACCTGTCCAGCAGCTCTGACTTAAAGTAAGACGACACGTATCATATTTTACTTGCGAAATACTGAATCGGTCAGGAAACACACCTCCAAGACTCTTTAATGGAGATGCCCATGCGCTCACAGATGCCATATCACAAATGCCAGAATGGGGCAGATGCAAAGAAGAGTCCTCTATCAGTCTCTATGGTCTAAATGGATATCGTGTCCCTCAATGGGGTGGGGCTGTGGTTCACAAAAGTGCCTTCACATCCCAACTATCTTCACTGTCAAAATGTCCAAATTGTTTCCCTATTGTAATGTACTACTTTGGGCTAAATTGGGAGTAGGGAGCTATTTTGGACACAAGTATCTGTCGATGACTTCTCCAAAGCCACTATCATGAAGCATTGAAATAGTGTCATATTGCTGTGTTTCAATTTAATATAGGCTATACTTTATAAAATGTGAGATTGTATTATTGCCATTACTGTGCTCTGTATGCGATAGCTTAATGTTCTGTTTGTGTAAGCATGACCCCTATCAAGGAAATAGCCAATGGATGTGTTTCTAGTGCATTTTCTATGTTTAATGATTGTAAAATGCAATCCTTAAAAATAACCTCTGTGATCTCCATCTTGCTAGCTATTATTTTGTATTTTATTCAAGTGGATAGGGTAGTGAAATATGAAGTGATGTAGTTCTATGTCAAATTGGCGTTTTACGTACAGACGTGTTGAGGTGAACATTTGAAAATCGTGGGAGGCAACCCGGATGTCTAGAGGCTGCATTGTTTGTGGATAGTGCTTGGGGTTTGCATTAGGCAAATATGTCAAACATTTAAATGCTTTGGGGCAAGTGGAGATGTTTTGTACCATTTTTGTTTCTGAACATTTTCCTGGGAAACTTTTCCAAATGTTTTTTTTTTTTTTTTTTTTTTAATTTTTTACATACAAAAAACCCTCACTCCATTGTTTGTCAAAATAAATGGCAAATTGATTAAGAAAACCAATCTTGTTCTGAGGCAGAAACTAATGTGATTGGGAGATTGGTTACTTTCATGCAAGCAATCTCCACCTGGAGGATTTACAGTATACTGCAACTAATTAAACCTCCACCTCAGCCTTTTTTTTTTTTTTTCACTTGACATTTAGAGGTAGTTTCCAGAGTCGACATCTACAGCATTAAACCTTGAATGCCATCTCAGCATTGTTGACAAAAGCCTGGCTCTGGTGTTTCACCTTTCATCAAGGAAGTTGTGTGTTCTGCTTCTGACCAGGAAGAAATGTGTGAAGGAATAAGTGGCACAGGTGTAAGGAGCTTGCCTCTGAATCCTGATGTGGGTTAGATCCCAGGCTCGGCACTTGAGTTGACTTTGCGGGGGCTGGAAGACTAATGGGGGTTCCCCGATAACCACTGCTTTGGCATTGCATGGGAGAAACCCCAGGATTTAACCCCCCCCCTACTTGTTGTACCCTTCAGCCATCTTTGTAGCCATGGCTCACTGACCAGGAGTCCATGTTGTCCACATAACCTTGCTCCAGTGCCGGGTTCGAACCTACAGCCCCATGCTTACGGGTCGAGATCCTTACACCAGAGCCAACAGACTCCTTCACACATCTTACACTTTTCTTTGTAAATTTGACAATTGCAGTAGTCTATAAAGGACAAGGATCAAACCCATAACCTCTTGGATGGAAGGCAGGGAGCTACAGACTCCTTAACATTTTTGATTTGACATTTCTATGTTTGACATCAACAGTTGCAGAAGAGATAAGATTGAACCAATAACCTTTTTAGGTTACAAGCGAGGGACCAAACCCCAGAGCTACTGCCTCCACATAAATTGTACTCATTTTCATGTGTGAGACATCAACAGTTGCAGAAACATTGACTAAAGCAAAAGGTGAGGTTTGAACCCAAAACCTCTTGGTTGAAAGGCAGGGAGACAAGCCATGAGCCAGTCAGTGCCTTCTTCATACAAGTTGCACATCTGTTTGTAGCTCTAAAATTGACACATAGAAATAAATGGACTACATGAAAGAGTGACTGCCTTTAAGAAGCAAGGAATACCTTTGAAAACAGCATCCATATGAATCAGGTTATTCTAGTGCCAAAATTGACTACAAAGTGTAAACATTATTATTTTGGTCATAAAGTCAAGTCTCGTCTAAAACTGAGTTTGGAACATCTGTGCATCACAAGAGGTAAATGGGTTGGAATTTGATGATGTTCATTTGCCCACTAACATGGGGTGAACAGCTGTGGTGATTGCTCTCTATCCAATAGCATAGACAGTGAGACAGACCTGCCCAGCAGCTCCGACTTTAAGACAACACGTTGCATATTTTACTTCCGAAATACTGCACCAAACACCTTAGATGTAAAATTGTGCAAAAACATCAAAAATAATTAGAAAGCAACGTAGAATAAAGCAACGGCAAGGTTTAAACCCATAACCTTTTTTTAAGGAAAGGGTAGGAGCTAGGGAAGGAGACTAGGGGAAATAATGGAATTGGGCCCATGACTTTAAAAAATGTTGGGTGGAGACTGGTGAAAGAGAGAAGAAAAGCCTGTAAGGCAGGATACATTTTTCCAATTAGTAACACATGTCATTTATTTAACAGGGCTTCATAAACACTGCTCTCCACCCCACCCTCAGTGGCCTAGCTCTCTCTGGCACTCACAAAACCTAGGCTGGGATTCAATCCATTCGCAGGTTATAGACATTGCGGTTTTGAAAGGATAATCCTATTACCGGTAAACACTGCATATGTTGGCTCAGTCAGCAATTGCCTTTAAAGCTAGAGATGTTTTTTGTTGTTGTATGGGCTGCTATACAATCCACCATAAAAGCTGCAATGCCTAGAACTTGACATATTGAATCTCGGCACTAGTGTAAAACTACAGGTCACACTGAACGAAAGATCCCAAACTGCTCTATTTACCACAAAGAATAATTGTTTGACCTAATACAAAAAACGTTCCCCAAATTGTACACAAAGCAGGGTAGGAAACCTTGTTCCTGGAGTGCTGCAGGTACAGCAGGATCGTCATAATTACATGTACAGTAGGCACCACACTGAGCTAATTGATCAGTTCAGTGATTGCCTAAATTCAACACACCTGGTCTTCCATGTCAGTTAAAACAAAAACATGAACTGATGCAGCACTCCAGGACCAGGGTTGCCTAACCCTGGCAGAGCCAACTTCATACTCACCCCATGAACAAATAAATGACACTAGGAATACACGAGACAGATGCCCCGATCACAAACAGACTTGGGTTCAAACACTTTGTGTAGGCATTCATCTATGTGAACGTGACACCCCAAGTTCTAATATTAAATACAACGGTTCATACATGTGCAGTTGTCTATATTTTAGGCCGAGTATAAAAAAAAAAGGGTATTTTATTTATGTTCCTTGCGTTCACGGTTAAATGCTGCATGTTTCGGCTCAATGGGAAATTGTCTTGCGGTTTCAAAGCATGATCAATTCGTTTATTGTGATTGTCAATCTCAATTACACAGAGTCGTGCTTGATTTTAAAGAGATCCTGGTCACCAGGTTGACGGTTCAAACCTCAAACACAAAATACTAGTGGCAAAGTGCCAGGGGGGCCTGAAAGGAGTAAGGCAGGTTCACAACATAAGGGAGGTGTTCTCATTACTCCCCCCCCTTGCTGGAAGCATGCTGAAGTACAGTTTAACATAAGGTCATCTCCCTCCATAGTAGTGCTGGATTCTCCAGCCCCATGTAACATCCTTCTGCTCTAGTTTTATAGACAGCATAATGGGAAGCTCACAACCAGAGGTCAATTAGGAAGTCAAGGCAGTGAGAAATGCCAAACACTTCCTGCGAAAGGAAATTACATCACACTGTGTATTCTCTTGATTCTACGACATCCCAGCTCTAATTATTTGTAAAATTGAGGGGCATGAGCCACATGTACACCACTAGCTCATGCACATTTTGTATCAACAATTTATTCAACAAATATAATCAATGCTAATACAATATATACAAATTCATCATGATACAACTATTTTTGAGAACAGAGAGGATGTGGCAGTTCGTCACAAAAAAATACGTTTAACAGAACTGTAAAAAAAAGGATAAAGGACTGTAACGTCTTTATGGTTCACTCCATATATATTCAATTCCTTTTTTATCCTCCTCCCATCCATTTCATTCCTAAAATTCCTTGTCAGTTCCTCTTAAACGTTGTAAAGCTTTATTGTCTGTTGTTTCCAGTATCCCTCCACCTCTCATACTCCTCCTCGTCTCGCCATGGCAACAGGGGGTGTCCCTCTCTCTCCATCCTTCCTCTTCCTCTCTCCTCCTCCAGTCCTGTCCTCCCGTACCATTCTGAACAGGTAGCGACTGGCCAGCTGTAGATTCCACTGGTAGCGGGACAGGATCATGACGCAGTCGTCACGAGAACACAGGCTCAGAGAGTACAGCTGCTCCATCTGAGAGAGAAGGAGAGAGAGAGAAGTGAGGTTGGGGCATCATATTTAGTATTAATTACATAAACACTGATCCAAATACTTAATTTTAGTATTCTTAGTTAACTATGTTGGTCAATGGAGAATACATTTTAAGTATATGTAAATAAAATATGCATTATTTCGGAATTATTACATAAGAATTATAAGAGAAATTCTGTCTTACCTTGAGTTGTTGCTGGGCCCTAACAGGGTTCCACTCATTGCGGCGAAGTGCATTACGAACCTCCTCATTGGTTACTCCATGCACCGCCTCCATGACCTGACCAATCAGAATATCTTAGTAAGTTAGACTAATTAAAGAGCCTGAACTGTCTAACACCTCAAGAACTAAAGACCCTACATCAATTCCATACCTGTGCTATGACGGCTTCCCTGGTGCGTTGCACTTGAGGCGGGTACCTCTCCCTCTCTCGTTCCCTCACCACCCTCTCCTTTTCTTGATCCCTCTCCTTGTCCCCATAGTTATCCAGTGTTGGTGTTGACCGTGCCATGTGGGCCATCTTGCCCAGATTGCTTCCTCCCATGGTCTGCGGTGGTTGGGGCTGAGGCTGGGCTGGATGTAGCATCTGCTGCTGTGGATGTGTTGGAGGCTGTGGAGGCCATGAGGTGCCTGGGGCTGGATTTGCAGTAGGCCTTTGATCTCGGCTCACCACCTGGGGGATCTTGAAGTTTTTGAGGTTGGGTGGGGGCGGGCGAGCCGGGGGGTTGATGCTGGCCTCGCTGAACCTACGGATGTCCTGCTGCATCCCCACGCTCTGGGCCCCCATGGCAGGGACGGGTCCACGACGGGGGTCCACCCTGACCCCTACTACCGTCTGAGTCCAGCTCTGGGGATCGCTCAGGACAGACTCCAGACTCCTGGTCATACCTGGGGACAAAAGGATAGTTATATTAAACATATTTATTGTGTACAAAAGATGTACAGTATACAGCATGTTGGGGGTGGTTATCCCTAGTTGGTATCGAACTTCCGACCCTTTGCTCTCAATGCTAGTAGAACATGGATAACATGTTCGTATCAGCCATATGTTGATCAAAGAGCTCTGCTTGACGTCGTTACCTGACATTTTCTGTAAGTTGGAGCCCTCTTCCTCGCGATCTCTGTTTGCTGGGCCGCTCCTCCAGTTTACGCTCCTGAAAAACGTCAGATAACAAAACACAGGTAAACACACTCTCCAAACACACACTGGTCACAGAGCACAAAACTTTGAAAAGTGAGTCAAGTAAAGAGTTTTTTTTGTCTTAAAGCGGCAGTGTTGTATTTTGAGACGGGCTTGAATACGTTGCCAATATGCATTGGGTAGCATAATTGTATGGGAATAATGATGCAATTTCAAAGTGGATTCTTGCATCAAACAACATTTTCAGTCACCTCTTAGTCTGAAGGACAAGTGGATAAACAGGTTCACTCTTTTGGGATAGGGGGCAGCATTTTCACTTTTGGATGAATAGCGTGCCCAGAGTGAACTGCCTCCTACTCTGTCCCAGATGCTAATATATGCATATTATTATTAGTATTGGATAGAAAACACTCTGACGTTTCTAAAACTGTTTGAATGATGTCTGTGAGTATAACAGAACTCATATGGCAGGCAAAAACTTGAGAAAAATCCAACCAGGAAGTGAGACATCTGAGGTTTGTAGTTTTTCAAAGGTTGGCCTACCGAATACACATTGAGATATGGACAAAGTTGCACTTCCTAGGGATTCCACTAGATGTCAACCATATTTAGAAACTTGAATGAGGATTCTACTATAAAGGAGGGGCTCATGAGACCTCTTTGAGTCAGTGGTCTGGCAGAGTGCCTTGGTCTCATGACGCGCGCTCCCGACAGAGTTAACTCTCGTTCCACTCCTCTCTTTGGATGGAAAAATGGCTGTGTTTTTTTGACTTGGCTATGACCTAACATAAATCATATGTTGTGCTTTCGCTGTAAAGCATTTTTTTTAATCGGACACGATGGGTAGATTAACAAGATGTTTATCTTTCATTTGCTGTATTGAACTTGTTAATGTGTGAAAGTTACATGTTTCCAAAAAATATTTTTGAATTTTGCGCGCTGCCTTTTCAGCGGAATGTTGTGGAGGGGTTCCGCTAGCGGAATGCTTGCCCTAGAAAAGTTAATGTCAAGCCCTGCATGTTTTTTTTTTCCAAAAGTCTCTGTAGGCCTACAGTTTGCGCTCAGCAGACCTGACATTTCTTCAGTGATGAAAACATTTAAAGGGAACATTGGTCATGGGATGTATACTCAAAGGTTCAAAGTCATACTACATTTATCATATAGCCATGGGTTGAGTAGGTTGTTACACTACCTCATGGTGGAATGTTTACAAAAGAAAAGTGCTGAATACTAAGTGGAAGGTGGTTAATTCACCAGCTAAGACCCTCCTGCAGGCAGTTTCTAACTTAACCAACTCATCATTGTCAAACATTGCAAGAAAACAACGCTGTTGAATGCAGGAACCAAGGTTAGCATACAGCATGATTAAGTCCCAGCAGCAAAACATTATCCAAGCCTTATCGAAACCGAATTAAAACTTGACTGACTCATCGAGGCGCTCCGGGGTGCCCCAGCTACGGTCAGGGTGGGTGTCTCCATGCCCTGTGTGCTGCAGACTGCCCTTCAGAGGGGGAGAGATGAGGCTGGAGGCAGGAGGACCAGGGGCAGCGGGAGGACCAGGGGCAGCGGGAGGAGCAGGAGTGCTGCTGGGGGCAGCCAGGCTCGGTGGGAACCAGCCCACCGTCAGGGTCCTCTGGTTCTGACCCTTCCACTCACACAGCTCCAGACTACAGGGGAAGAATCACATTAAGAAACCAGTGACCATTGTACAATTTCAACCAGTGAGTTATAACCGTTTATACTGACTTATAGACTTAACTAAAAATATAAACTGCTTATAAGTCCTTAACAACCCTCTTGACATGTTTACATAAGACTCTGCATAATGTAGTGTTAGCCAAGTTAAGAAAAGCAGACAGAGCGTGGAGTAATTGTAAGATTTTTGTGATAAAGAATTTGATAATACCCCCCCTCTCAAGAATTACCACAAGGGGGCAAGAATGTGAGGATCAGGGTTAACCATCAAATCAGGGTTGGAATGCGGTTCATGAGTGGAGCTCTTTGAAGGAGCAGGTTTAACAAATTATTCCATCTTGTGTCCATAAATGTTCTCTTTCTTCCTATCCCTCACTCACCCATGGTCTATGACGGTCACTAGGTCGTTGGATAGCAGAGTGAGTTTCCTAGATTCCGCAAAGTCCCTCACAGCACGCACCTCTATAGGCTGAGCCTAGATAGAGGGAGGAGGGGAAAACTATTTAAGCACGTCTCCAAGTGAAAATGGCCTGTATTCTTGTCACTGCCGACATGCTTAAAAAAGTAAACATGTTAAGGAACAACTGGATTAGAGCAGAGATCACCAAACTCAGTCCTGCCCCCCCCCCCCCCCTCCCCCTCAGTCCTGCACGTTTTGGTGAGTATAATGTAACTGTATACAGTGCATAACAAATGTACATAGAAATGTGTAGTCTGTTACCTCTGCCACCAGAGTGGTGAGCTGGGAGAAGGTGGGTCGGTCGGATGGGGTACAGGCCCAACACTTTCTCATCACAGAGTAGAGTTCCTGAGGACAGTCAGGGGGTCTCTCCATACGTTCTCCCTCCCTCTCCACCCTCCACAGGATCTGAGAAGAAAAAAGAAGAGAGGAACGTTTAATGACAAAGACATATTCAATATCTCTGTATTGCAATTTTTGTGGTCACACACACACAATACTGAACATTTTTTTTGCTAAAAAGGGCTCAAATATTTCAGAAGTCGTACAGATGCTTGGAGCCTTGAGTCGTTGTGAGTCATGGTTTATCTTAAAAGTGTACAAAACTGTCTCCATACTCAATTTCAAAACTTTTTCTACACATACCTGTCTGCCAGATAACCCCAGCCAAGGCTCGTCACAATAGGTGAACATCTCCCAGAGGAGGACCCCAAACATCCACACATCAGAGGAATGGGTGAAGGAGCCCAAACGCAGACTCTCTGGGGCACACCTGGAGGGCGCAAGAGAGAGATGGAATTACTACAAACTGACAATCATCCAGCAAAGAAAATTCCACAGTAGTGATATCTCCACATCAGCTTCCATTAGGTTACACTGCTAAACAATCAATGACTTGCAAATAACATTTCCCCCCACACACTCCTTGATGTTTCCTCCTCAGCTCACCAGGCAAAGGGGATGCGTCTGTGGGCTGTCATCATGTAGTGGTCCTTCTCCTGACTCAGGACCCTCATCAGCCCAAAGTCCCCGATCTTCACCATCTCCCTGGATGCCAGGAGAACGTTCCGGGCAGCCAGATCCCTGTGAATGAACCTGGAGGAGATATAACACAGGCACACTTTACCAGCCAAAACCACAAATGATACTGGGTTTTCATTGGTAAGAAGTGTCTTCATCCACCTCTGGTCAAATTTGATTGGCTTTCAGGAAATGTATTACGTTGGTCAGAGGAATTGTTTACATTTAGGGTTACGGTGAGGGTTACAGTAAAGTTAGTGGTTAAAATGGCATATGTGGTTGTAGCAAAGATTTTTATAACTAAACCAAGATAGACCACAGCCCGTCATTCCAAATGGGAACAAACGAGTCATAGTGGGCAGAACAAGCAAGGAGTTGGGCAGAGCCAAGCGCAAGCTAGCGAGATCCTACTGCATAATTCGGGCAAACATTTGCATATTTCCATTAGGGAATGCCTACCCTGAAGTGTGTGTGTGCAATAACTCAATTTGCCTTTGCACTCCTTATAAAACAACGCTATTTTTTACAACTTTGACAAAGTGTAAAGTCTACAAAACTTAGTCCACACTGTTTGTAACCGATTCTAGTTTTGGGAACAGAAAACGGTATTGAGATCAAATGTATTAGCAGAATGTCGGCCAAAATCTCTCGTTCCATCTTCTTCCACTGCCCGCCACTAGGCTTCCTCTCACTACCATATGTGGCAGTGAGTGGAAACACCAAGCGAATGCTTCACATTTATACATCCAGTGAAATATCGGTCTCATTGTTCTATCTGTGGTTGTAGTCTGTAGAGTGGGACTGTTTTGTGTCTCACCTGCGACCCTCCAGGTACTCCATGCCTGCTGCTATCTGGGTGGCGAAGAGCCAGAGGCGTGCCAGGGGGTACTCGTACTGACGAGAGCGCAGCGTGTCATACAGGGATCCCAGACATGCCACCTCTGTCACCTGGGGGAAAGATAATACGGTTTTAAAGGGACTTCTTTGCTCTGAGGATTTTACTTTCCCCCCTCAAATTCCCTAAGTGAATTCTTTGAAAAACATAACATCTGAATGACCACTGAAAGTTTATTTGAATTTGAATGGCTGTATTTGAATAACCAAACTTCCGATTAGAATATTAGCCTATTGGGCCCAGGAATTAAAGGAGACGGGATTTCAATGTAGTAATATAGAAATAATAAATATGTTTTATACTCCATCTTTCAGAGGTTGGAAAGAATATGGCAGTCTCACCATCTTCAGGGGCTGTGTGAGCACCACTCCGTAGAGGCGGATGATGTTGGGGTGGTCTAGAGACTGCATGGTGGTCACCTCCTGGAGGAAGTCTGTCAGCGTGTCCGTCTGTCTGGACAGGCTGCTCCTTAGAGTCTTCACCGCAACTGGCAGCTGTCACGGCAACAGAAAGGAGAAGGATGGATGAGTTAGGTGTACTGATTAATAACATTTGGAATAGATAATGCAATTTCTATTGATCGGGAATATACTGTAATGCAATTTCTATTGATCTTTAAGATATCTTGCCCCGTGTGTCTTCCAAACAGGCAACCTAGCTCTGGCTTTTCACTAGTACTGCTGCATATCTACATTCATAACATTGGACTTGGTGAGTAAAATAAGGGAAATAGTGTCCCACTAGAAACACTCACCACTCTCCCAGTGGGGGTCTGCCACTCTCCCCTCTTCACCACACCGAAGGAGCCCATGCCCAGCTTCTCCCCTAGAGATAGTTCACTGTCCTGAATCAGACAGGTGAGTGCCCGCCCTCCTGTCTCCTGGCCCTGCCCCATACTGCCCCATTGGTCACCGCCCTCCGGACCACGGCCACTGAAGACCTGAGAGAAAAAAATATATATATATTAAAAAAAATAGAAAATGTTTTACAATCATCAAAGAAATACATTGTGGGAGGTGGTGTACATGTCTTACCTTGGTGATCCATGACTTTGGTCTCATGGTGATCTTGTACCGTTTCACAGCATCCCATAATCTTCTCTGTCCTACATGTCAACAAATAACCATAGATCATAAAACAAACTAGATCAACAGCACTTACAACTCAATTCTACCGTAACCCACTAATCTACTGGTAGTGCCAACATGGAGGATAGTTTGCTTGTGGCTAGATGGTATACTGCTATGGTAAAAAATAATAACAATAATCAAGTTCATGTTACTTAGAATTTTTGTATTTTAGCTAATACTAACCCTTTTCCTAACCTTAACCCAATTCCCCTAACCTGCTGCGTTAATTATCCTAACCTGCTGCGTTAATTATCCTAACCTGCTGCGTTAATTATCCTAACCTGCTGCGTTAATTATCCTAACCTGCTGCGTTAATTATCCTAACCTGCTGCGTTAATTATCCTAACCTGCTGCCTAAATTGCTACGAAAAGTCACTTTAATCCGTAACTGTATACCATCTGGTCAAAACAGCAAAACTCTGATACGAATCATTTGGAGGCAACTGCGTCGAGCACTGACCTGGTTTGCTGATGCCGATCTGCTCGAGGTCAGACTCCTTGACATAGTTGAAGTGTTCTATGCGGGTGATGTTGAGGCCGTCCCGGACGCGCAGGTAGAACCTCTCCAACTGGACCTCGGCCAGGAGGTGGTACAGCCACTGAGTGTCCTGGTCCATCAGCATGACCCTACAGGGCACCACAGCACTAGTGGGGTCAAAGAGGATGGAGGGGAAGAGTCATGTAAAGGTGCTGTTTCCGTCGGCCTTGTCAGTGGTGCTGGCTGGAATTGCGTGGAGTACCGGAATTAGTCTATATTGCTACCATCATGCTACCCAAAGTTAAATGTAATGGAGTGGACAGTATTTCGCGATCACAGGTGCGAGACCGTTCAAAATCAACAAAAATATATCTACAAGCAATTGTTACAGCAACAAGAAACTAGCTTCAAGAACTTTTTCCAAATACTAGTTAACTCAACTAACAAAAGAATGGACGATCTGACCAGAGGTCCAGGACCTTCAGAACAGTTTGCAGTTCTCCCAGGGAGAGGTGAGTGTCCTGAAAGAGACATTCCGCAAGATGGAAAAAAACTAAGTCCTCTCGAGATGACATCAGCACTGTGTGTGAATCATGAGACATGGATGGATTCTGAGGAGAATTATCACAAAAAACTGCAGATGGATAATAGGAAGATTGAGGTGGAGCCACACCCACAGGTCTGGAACACCTGTAACCAGCCCAGGTGACAGACCCAGGCTGATAGTCGTCAAGTTCCTAAGGTTCAAGAACAAGACGGCTGTTCTGGAGAGAGCTAAGCAATTGAGAGGAACCGACATCTTCCTCAACGAGGACTCCTCTAAAGCTGTGCGCCAGAGGTGGAAATAACTCATCCTAGCTATGAAAGCTACCAGAGAGCGTGGGGACACAAGCTCATTGTCCACCCTCCCTCCCTAAAGCCTGGGAGGAATGAGAGAGCCAAGCTTCAGGGTCAGTAGCTTCAGCCTAACATCCCACAGACCTGATAAACAATGTATTTATTACATTTTACCATATTAGAGTGCCTTCAGAAAGTATTCATACCCCTTGACTTATTCCACAGTAAATTAATTTTAGATTCTCACCCATCTACACACAATACCACATATTGACGAAGTGAAAACATGTTCCGAATGTTAGCTAATTTACTGATGATATCTCATGTACATACACTATCAAAAGTTTTATAACACCTACTCATCCAAGGGTTTTTCTTTATTTTTCCTACATTGTAGAATATTCTTAGCAATGATTTAGGAATCCTTGTGAGTAAGTATTAGCTAGGTTGCCACTTGTTGTTCACCTATTGAACTTCAGTTCATTCAAATAAATAGCTAGCCAGCTACTTAACCCTGTGGTCCAAAGCTAACGTTATAAGCAGCCAGCTAGCTTCATCATTTTGCACTATTGGTTAGAGCCCGTAAGTAGCATTTCACTGTAAGGTTGTATTCCTGTTGTGTTCTGCGCACGTGACAAATAAACTTTGATTTGATTTAGTGAGGCTCGAACGGGCCGGGTTGTGTGTTGCGAAGCTAGACACAATAAGGATTAGGCACAATAGTGGAATTTGCGGGTTGCCTTCAAATTAAAAGTATGTAATTGACAGTGATGCAAATGAATACAAATATAATTATGCCAGACTTTTATTTTGAAGGCTAACCGCAAGTTCACTATTGTGGTTCATCCTTATTGTGCCTAGCTTCACATAGATGGGTCCGACCACCATTAATCAGATAAGAACTGTCTTATAAATTAGGGCTATTTTAGATGACACCTAGCTATATAGTTAGCTAGTTAACTACAGCTACTGAAACAGATTATGTTGTGTTATTTGCAAAGACCCAAACGGCGTTCCAAAGAAATCCTGGTTGAGAATGAAACGACTGAACAAATGAACAACAAAAATGGGTGCATCAGTGTTTTGTTACTTGTGTTTTGTGCAGACACCAGAAAGAGTAGCTGCTGCTTATGAAAAAACTAACGGAGATCCAAATAATGTATCAGGATGGTCCGGTTCCATTAGTAGAACAATATATCCTTCTTTTGTCAAAGTCGTTTCTGATCTAACTAGAATGGGTAGGTAAGTACGCAAGGGTATAGCTTTCCCCAGTCCAGTCAGTGATCACCTTAAGGGAGTTAAGGGAGGATGCATTGCAAGCCAATTCCAAGATACAGCGTAAACACTGCCTTGTTGCTAATTCCCAGCAGCTTCACCATTTGAATAGTATGCATAATTGAATTGGGAATTCACAGATTTTGTTCAGTGGAGGAACATCAGAGAAAGTCAAAGAGCTGTAACCAAAGGAGACAGTACCTTTTCTGAGCCTCAATTCAATAACGAGCCAGCCTGTTTTACCGTAATTATGTTCAAAGTTCACATACCAGCCTCTTCTGGTCGCTATGGACACCCATAACAAGAATTCATCAATAAAAGTCCAGAGTTAATGCGCTGTCTAACACAAGAGGGAGCAGAGTGTGACAGCTTTCAGTACCAGCCAAACACTTAACAGACCTTTGTTTTGTATCAAATAAACACCATAAAACAACCCTAATGAGAAAAAAATGTTTTACCTGGCACCAAAGTCAGTGTCAGCTGAATCAAGTTTGTTATATCACATTTGTTGGGGGAAATCCTATCACCCCTGTTCACATGGACAAAGAACCAGTTACAGAAACAGAGAGGAAAGGCGACGATTGAGGAGAAGAATTAACCAATGGAGGATGGGAAGAGAGGGTGGGACAGGAAACAAAGAGAGGAAAGTGTGTTAGAATAAGAATAAGCAATTGGGTGCTAATAGAATACGCCAGTGGGTGTTAATCACTTAGTTTCAAAATACATTTGCTCACTGTTTACTGCTACCACATATAAAGCTAATCATACCGCAACATTGGTGCCCATCCTTCGGTTCTTAAATCAAGTGACGTATTTTTGTCCAGCTCCTACATCAACTTTGAAATAGTTTTTTTTTTTGCAATCTCAAAGCAAGCAAGCCCACACACACGTCTGTTGCTCAGAGACTACTGGAAGTGCATGTTCTTCTCTGTCTTGATCTCAAATTTTGCAATTCACAAAGAGGCGCAACCTGTGACGCCAAGCTGTAATTTCCAACAACTACTCAACGTCTATCTAACTACACACGTCATTTCATGTCCATGTCTGCGTGTGGACTTCCGCGTCAGGGAATTGCCGCTATAAAACAATCACAGAGAAGGGTGTGAATCAGAGGCCTACATTCTTGTGTCAACTATTCTGGGAAACCCAAACCAGTTCTCACATCAACTGTCTGACATATCAGATATCTAGAAGAAAAAGAAACGCACACCTATTAAGACAAGGTGCTGGCTAGCGGAATAGAAACTTGAAAATAAAAGAGAGCCGCACACTCTAGGAGCTCAGATGCAAAAATGTAATACCAACATTTCGACAGCCAAGCTGTCTTCATCAGGGTGTAATCACAAACACTGCGGGATGACTTGTTTATATAGTGTCAAAAGACACAGGTGTCTGTAATCATGGCCAAGAGTGGCCTAATATCATTGGTTAATAATCAAATATTAAAATGTCATACAAAGAACAGCATACAAACAACAAATGGATAGCATACGATCATAGATTCATTTGACTACACAAGTTTACAAACAACCACAATGGCAAAGTCACAATAATCACAAGAATGGATTAAGATCAAAGTCTACGTTGAGACCGAAGGGCGCAAGCGTCTTTAAATTAAAGATCTTAAGCCATTCTTGTGATTATTGTGACTTTGCCATTGTAATTTTGCCATCCCGCAGTGTTTGTGATTATACCCTTATGAAGACAGCTTGGCTGTCGAAACGTTGGTATTACATTTTTGCATCTGAGCTCCTAGAGTGTGCGGCTCTCTTTTATTGACATATCAGATATAACATGTGTGTATGTCTATGTCATAGCTGATGATGGGTACCTGATGTGGGTGCAGACTGTAGCTTGGTTAACAGATGAAGGCCATATCCATTTTGTATTTCCACAGAAAGACCGACAGAAACACATTGATGCAGACAGACGCAAGAAGGGGCTAGCCCGGACAAGCACTATTCCTGTCAAAAGAGATTCCCAAGGACAACTCCCAAACCCACACCCAACTATTTCACGAAAGTCACAATCATGTGCCAAGTCTGCAGTAAAAACATGCGAGCAACCAATCACGGGTCGTTTCTCAAGCATGCCATTGCTTTGAGGTTATTCAGATTTATGTACACAGGAATGCATCTTTAACCCACTCAGTTACCGGATAATGAATGTTATAAGAAGGAGGTAGCTATAGGGTTGTTTGGGCCTATTTGCTCTGTCCATGAAGCATTTGGGAGGCTTTGTTTACAATTGAGGCTACGTCTTTTGGTGCCGATTGGGTGAGTGCACTCGATCAATTAAAGACCAACTAATGGGGTAACCAGTAACATAAGCATTTCGCTGCACCTGCCATAAAACCTGCAAATCTGTGTACGCTACCAATAAACCTTGATTTGAGAACTGTAGTCTGAAAAACCTACTGGACACATGATCCCTGGTAAGCTGGGATTCTAACAAAGAGAGAGTTTGACAAAGCTTCCCGATAACATCTCCTCGTAGAGAAGGGCTCTTTTAACAGAATGCTCGGTCTGATTCATAACAACCAGAACTGTCACCAATCTACATCAGTCAACAAAGGGAGTGCCTTCAAGCAATCTCTGGGAGTGCCTTCATGCAATCCCAATGAAGTAGCCTGGAAGTTGAGTAATTATTTCAGAGAGAAAGATATATAGATATATAGATATATACACAATCCTGGATACACACTAACCTCTCTTAGCAGTGACATAACTATTTGCCTATGACCCTTGTTAAATAAGTCTTTTCCAAACTCGGTCCTGTGGACCCCAAAGGGTGCAAGTTTTAGTGTTTGCCCTAGCATTATACAGCGGATTCAATTAATCAAATCTTAATGCTGAGTTGACTATTTCAACCAGCTCTGTAGGTCTAGGGCAAAAACCAAAACATGCACCCTTTGGTTTGGGAAACGCTGCCATTGTCAAACTGTGTTAATCCTCAGTTGAGCTTGCTGGTGTATGGTCAGCATTAAAATTATCATCCATGATGACTTTCGAAAAAATTGTTTAGAACAAAAATGTGAAAATATGCTTTGATTTATCTGGTTTATACGCATTGGAGTTTACAGACAAATGCGTTTCTCTAAATCAAATGCTTGATTCATTCTTGCCTATCAAAATGTCATTGCCATTTTTCTCAACAGAGTTAAAAGTAACTCTGCAACATTTGTTACCCTGGAGTTGATAGTAAATCAAGGTATAGGCCTATGAATTACTGAACGCCACTAACTGTAACGTTAGTTGTGGGACGCCATTGTTTAGCTTTTCAGAATAAATACTGCCAATATACTGTATTGACTGGTGGGGTAAATTGATGCCAAAGGCTAGTTCAACAAAGATGAGTGGTAAATACTTACCGTCAACAAAATGACCGAAAGTCTACTGGTGCCACGATCTTGCTTATTTATGAACCCAGCTTTCGGTTATGCGCGACAACAACAAAATAACTGATTCCAAATAGGATCGGTAGACCTAGAGATAATCCACATCACATGCCATACTGTTTTTCTTCATTTCGTCAACAAATTATCATTATTTTTATTTTCTTAGTGTTGTCGGTTGTTTTATTTCATCGCAAAATATCTGAGAATCCTCACTTAAACTGGTGTGTTTCGCTCTACCTGTCCACAGTGCTCTCTCTGCCTCTTCCTCATAGTTTCACACCACCCCTTTTCAACGTCCACCTGTGCTACACTTGCCCAGCCACCCGCCTACACATCACCTTTTTTTTTTACAATAATGTATGACGTAAGTTATTTAACAATAATATATTACACATAATAATGTTGCGCAATCACACCAAAACTACTACAATTATATAGGCATTTGCGTAATTATCATATATTCTCATGGCTCTTTTGAACAACTTGAACGCGCATTATGCATCAATTATAAATTAAGATAAATATGTTATATCATGTATGTTGTATCCTGTGTTCTCCTTTGCCTAAAACGTTAGTGATTCAACCTCCCTTTTATTTATATTTTCATGTGTGGACAAAGGGCCCTGAATGTGGACATTGTAAATTCTAAAGATTAAGTTGAAAAGCAGGTGACCATAGCATAAAGTGAATCATATCGCTGTTATATTCCATCAATAACAGCCTCAGGGTATTTCTCTCCATTGATATTTTGCTTGTTTTGTTTGAATGATGTCAAAACTTGCCAGCAGCAATGACTCAAGTACTGTAGAGAAACTATACTCTTTCTCTCTCCCTCCCTCTTTACTGTGCATGTCTGCTCCTACCAAGCCAGTCTGACTAGATTTTTTGGCCTCCTATTTGAATGTGCACCCAGGCAGCAACAAAGTGGAGTGCCCCCTGCATGCACTTCCTTGTACTAGTGGTATGGTACACACAACACAATAGAAAGGGAATGACGCTCAATTTAAAGGACAATCAAGAGTGGCGCTCAAAGAGTCTATTCTCATTTAAAAAACAGTGGAAACCGGTTCTCTTTCATGACATTATCACATGGATATAAAATGACCGAAAGGGCTTCAGAGTGGCACAGCGGTCTAAGGTATTGCATCACAGTGCTAGAGGTGTCACTACAGACCCTGGTTTGATCCTGGGCTGTATCACAACTGGCCGTGATCAGGAGTCCCATAGGCCACACAATTGGCCCAGCGTTGTCCGCGTTAGGGTTTGGCCGGTGTAGGCCCATCATTGTAAATAAGAATTTGTTCTTAACTGACTTGCATAGTTAAATAAATAATATATATATATATATATATATATATACTGTAGATGTGAATGTATGATTATGTATCAATAATGACTCATGTAAAAATCATTGTTATTGTGAAAAGAGATCATTGCTATATCAGATATTTTGTATTGGTTTTGTAGCAGTGACTCATTGCTCAATTAACATTAATTTACCAAGTGGATTGAGAAATATAACGACCTAATGATACCAGGTTGCGATGTGATATTCCGTTTCTAGAGAGCATGAGTATGTGGGAATAGTGGTGGCCATCATTTTGTCTTTAAACGTATCTGTCACAGGGTTCAGAATGCAAATTCTTGAGCAAAAGGTTCTTAGTGTCAACTTACAGCATGGGAAGCTCGTACTTTATGATGTGTGTGTGACCTGGAGGCTTGTGACATTTTTCTGTAGCCTTTTCTCACCTGACAACTGGGACCAGGATCCACCTCAGATGCTCCACAGATGAAAGGGGAAACTTTTTAGGGGTAAATTATCATAATCTTTAGATGCTCTTTGTTTCACAGGAAGCATGTTCATGGTGCTGTAACAGTAATGTGAGGGAAGTTGTCAGAATTTGCATCAGACCTTCTACCCCTGAAGTGTTTATCAAAACATTAAGCAGGTGATCAGTGAGCAGAGTGTTTGGAAATCAGCATAAAAAGGAAAAAGAGTGAAGGGTATTAAGATTATTCATTGGTGTGAGGTCAAACTTGTGATAATTTTTTTTGCATCCTGATTTCACATTTTCTGCATATAAAATAATGTACAATTGGATGGTACTAGACAGCAGCACCAGTACAGGGTCGTTCAAGATGTTGAGATTAAAAATACAACAGCACTCTCTGCTGTTGGTTTTTCAAACGGCGCTCTTTTCTTCTGAGTCGCGCTTTCATGGCGTCATCAACCCGCGACAAAATCCCTTTGAAAATATAAGTCGCCGGAAGTGTTATTTTTTGTTATTACGTTTGCAATGTATAATGTTTCAGTGCTATGCAATTTGCTATTATATCTAAACCATGTTGAAACTAAGTTTACAGACAAATGTAATACTCTTCCGGGAGGATTTTGGTCTGGCGTTAATGTTTAGATAAATAAACCACACGTTGTGAACAAATGTCTTTGTGGACGTCATGGATGTGATACGTCAGAGTCCAAGGATGTTCTTTCTTTAGTGAATAGTTGTATTGAACTTGAATATGACAAGCAGAGACTGGTATTTTTCTGTGAGGACATTCATTCCTAAAGTAAACTTATGGAACAACAGTACATAAAGACATACTCAAAAGTAAAGACATGCTAATGACAATAAGCTGCTTATCATTGAGTTCTGGCTGACTTTACAGCATGTGCACAACAACAGTCGGATGTGTGAAATGTTGTGTGTTACTTTTTAAAAATCTTTACATTTTCAGACTTTGAATCTCAAAGAGTAAAGTAAGCTTCATACCAGTTGAGGAGAGTGCGGAAGGTACTGCGTTTCGAAGGAAGAACATCTATCAGATACACCTTCTGCCTGAGAACAATGATGAATGGTGAGTCTTTCCATGTTATGATGTTTAATCTCAATGTCAGCTTCTTCGCCTAGCCTTCCATCAACCCAGTCATGCATGGACACATTGGACAGTGTCTACATTGATTTGCTCTGTAACACCTCCTGTAGCAGTGGTTTGTTGTTGTTGAAGTTGTTTTCATGTTAATGTCCCAACATACTGTAATATCTGTCTTTGTTTAAGTTTGGCCTGAAGTAACAGACCCTGAGAAGTTTGTCTTTGAAGATATTGCCTTTGCTACATATCTTTTGATAGGCCTCCTCAGTATATGGACAGAATGCTAATATGTGTGAAATAACAGCTCTTATGACAATAACGCAATGCACAGGTCCTATGGGGCGAGGAGCTAGCAGAGAAGGGTCTGACGGTCAAACAGTCCTTTGTGGATCTTGGTTATGGAAATGGTCTATGTATGATAAACACTACACTAGGTTGCCAGAACACAGTTACATAAAAAACAACCTGACATGCCCTGGTGCTGAATAATAACACCTGGACACCTGTGGAAAACTGACCTTTGTTTCTGATATTTTTTAGTTCACAAATGTCCACTGGACGCTTAATCAATGACACGGTGTAGCTGGTGTGTTGCAAGAAGCTTTAGGCTGCGTCCCATATGGCACTGTATTCCCTTTATAGTGCACTACATTTGACAAGGGCCCGCAAATGAACGACAAACAAAAAACATTGATTTCAAAGTTTTCTTACATAAACATTTGTTTTACTCGAGAGAGAGCGAGAGAGAGAGAGAGAGAGAGAGAGAGAGAGAGAGAGAGAGAGAGAGAGAGAGAGAGAGAGAGAGAGAGAGAGAGAGAGAGAGAGAGAGAGAGAGAGAGAGAGAGAGAGAGAGAGAGAGAGAGAGAGAGAGAGAGAGAGAGAGAGAGAGAGAGAGAGAGAGAGAGAGAGAGAGAGAGAGAGAGAGAGAGAGAGAGAGAGAGAGAGCCCCGGCCCGCCACAAGGAGTCGCTAGAGCGCGATGAGCCATCAGTCACACCTGGAATTCATTACCACCTTGATTACTTATCATTTATCTAGCGCTCTGTTCTGTCAGTCGTCAGGTAGTATTGTTTATATTTCCTTGTTTTATTTGTTTCTTGTTTTATAATGTTCGTTATTATTAAGCTCACTGCACTTGTTTCCTGACTCCCTGCGTCTACATTCATTTTAATAATTCATAAACAAACTTGATATCAGTAAAAACACTAACTAATTGATAGATCTACATTTTACTTGTTACTTCTGTGAACTTTCATTATCCTCCCTCAAGAGGGAGAGAAATGACAATATCTTTAAAGATAAGTGGATTTTTGATGATGGAATTTCAAAGCACAAGGCAATGTTTCATAAAGGCCAAAAAATTCTGCTAAACTAAATGTGTTTATTAGTTGGCAGGGGTCTTTACTTCATTATGGTTTGCTGTATTTTTAATACCTTTTAAGACTTTCTGGTAGATGTTGTGAAAGACCCCTTTTCCATCTGCTTGACAAGAAATCAGTCTTAGCTTATTCAGAATTTGTTGTTGAAAAATGTATATATATACCTTAATAAATAAAATGTTTACTCTTAGCTTTCATTTGACATGCTCCTATGAACTTCACATGTTGGTGCTCATGGCTTGGAATTGACCATAGTGCACTATATACGGAATAGGGTGCCATTTGGGATGCGGACTTAATCCGCGCCAATTTCATGCCAGTGTTCTATTCAATCAGTGATGTGATTTAACGTCTAATCAAAACGCTGGATAGCCGTGATTGAAATGACACACTGGGGGTAGGTGAATAGTGTCTTTGTGTACCCAACGTTCAGTTCTGCCCGCTGATGAAGTGATTAGGGACTGACTGACCGTCATACCTGCTTGTGTTTCAGCACCCTGGAAAGGGCATCGATGTGAGGAAACAGAAGATCTGGAATATGTACGGCCCATGAACCTATCTAGAGGTGAGGAAGGGCTAAATGAAACACTGTTTTATTCAGCTTTGATCAGTTAGCGCTTGTCACTTTAGAGGGTGTATATCCTGCATGAGCCTCATAATACCCTTTAATAGACCCCAAGATCAACTTCATTTTGAGGGCTTTGTGGATATTTGGAATTCCCATTTTTTCTTCTTTTAAGAAACCAAAACTATTGCACTATTTAAAATATTTGTGAATACCAAATTAATTCAGATGATGTGTACAGTAGGTATTATAGGTATTAATATATTAACTATTTCGTTCAGCTTTTCAAATGAAGTCACATGTAGCCTGAGTCTAAACCTCCATAGACACACATGGAATTGCACGTGGGGTTGCAGGGAGCCAGTGCTCTGCTGTGCTTTACTTTTCCCCTGCCGCACCCCTTCAATGTTTCATCTGAAGACATGCTGCTCTCTTTCCCTTTACTGTAACCAACATCCTCACCCACTGAGCAACAACCGTCACCGGAAGGTGAAAAGTAGTTGAAATTTAGTCAGTCTGCCCTAGCCTTGATTTCAACATCTACAGATCCAATTTTTTGGTCCGGTCTGGACCAGCCTTGATTTCAATTAGGGCCCAGGGCATTAATATAACATCGATATAGCACCCTAGTTTCTACATAGTGCACTACTTTTGATCAGACCCCTACGGGCCCTATGGGGCCCTGTGCAAAAGTAGTGCGCTACAAAGGGAATACCGGGCCATTTGGGACATAACCTGAGAGAAAAGGGAGTTGTGCTAAATTAGGGCCTCAAAAAAGAACTTGTTCTCTCAGACATTTCATCTCAGGTGTCAGACAGTCAGAGCTGTGAAGTCAATTAAATTCAGTCCAACATGCTGTCATGAGAGAATTTTGCCACCTCAGTTCCCCAGTGTCGTATAAATGACAATCTCATCTTCTCTCTTTGGCATACGGGAGTGCAGTTCACCTTAGGTTCCCCCGTGTTGTTGTTGTTTTTTACATCATTATAGTTATATAGACTACAGTCGCGAGGATAGCCCATGTGTTTATTATATCAGACCCAGAAGTCTGGACAGTGGGCACCCCATTGTGATTTCCCTGCTGTGGAAAAGCTATTACCCTCTTACCAACCAATGACAGCACAATACCAGTCAATCAATCACCAAGGGCCCTCCACTCTAGATTATCAACTTCAAAACTGTTCTGTTGATTTTGTATAAGTGTTTAACATGGCCTACTTAGCCTACATAGAGATTATTGTTACAGTACTGCACCACATTATGCAACATATTCAAGACACTCAACCTTTGTTTTGTTTGCAGCTAGGGATAGTATGCCAAGGTACGTGTGAACAGTGGGCAGCTGGCAGCAGGTTGGCATTTATTGTCAGGAATCTTGCCCTGGGGGAAGCTCTGCAAAGTGGTCACTAGCTGGCACAGGCACAAATTCATAAAATCGGATTTTAAACCTAACCTTAACCACATTGCCAACCCTAACCTTTATGATATAGACAATTTTGACTTTGCAGCTGACCCATCTAGCAGAAATGGCTCAGTTCTGCCTCCAGGGCAAGATTCAGGACAAACGTCATCCTGCAGGATCCCAGGGCCTTAATATCAAATCGCATTTTATTTGTCACATGCGCCGAAAAGAACAGGTAGACCTTACAGGGAAATGCTTATTTATAAGCCCTTAACCAACGATGCAGTTCAAGAAATAGAGTTAAGAAAATATTTACTAAATAAACTAAAGTAAAACATTAAATGTAACACAATAAAATAACAATAACGTGGCTATAAACAGGGGTACTGAGTCAATGTGTGGGGGTACAGGTTAGTCCAGGTAATTTGTACATGTAGGTAGGGGTGAAACAAAGGGGGGGGGGGGTTGGTCAATGTAAATAGTCTGGGTTTCCATTTGATTAATTTTTCAGCAGTCTTATGGCTGGGGGATAGAAGATGTTAAGGAGCCTTTTGGACCTAGACTTGGTGCTCCGGTATCACTTGCCATGTGGTAACAGAGAGAACAGTCTATGACTTGGGTGACTGGAGTCTTTGACCATTTTTTGGGCATTCCTCTGACACCACCTAGTATATAGGTCCTGGATGGCAGGAAGCTTGGCCCCAGTGATGTAATATAATATCACTACAGCGTTTACAGCTGTCCGTTAGAGATGAATGGGATAACTGGGGCTATTGACAATGTGAAATTAGTCTGGACCTGGACTGGCCTCCTAGACTGTTATTAATGGATTGTCCATAGACTCTGTGTTTGTGTACTGATGTGAGCATAAGGTTGATTGCACATTAACATTTTTTTAGTGACTAAGAGGAAACGGAGATACTGTATTTGTTTGTTGTTGCATCTGTTTTAGCCAATATACTAAAACAGTGAATCCTAAGCAGAGCTGAAATCTAAAAATACAATGCTAAAATGTCACAATACGGGTAAAAATGTAGGTACAAAACCTTTCATCCGACCATACAGTGTTTGTACACAATTAGTATGCTAGTCGACTAGAATGAATTACACAGTATGATTGTGGAAATTATTGCATCTTATGGTTCTTGTGTTTCTTTCAAACTTGCATGAGGCAATTGTTTAGCTTGTTTAGCTAGGGACTCGCTGTACCTTTCACTAAAGGCTTGGGGTTCTGTCAGGATCTGCACCCTGTCTGGTGGTCTTATCCTCGGTGATATATTATGATGGGTGTCTAGACTAGAACATGGTGATGGGATAGGATGTGTCTAGACTAGAACATGGTGATGGGATAGGATGTGTCTAGACTAGAACATGGTGATGGGATATGATGGTGTCTGGACTAGAACATGGTGATGGGATATGATGGTGTCTGGACTAGAACATGGTGATGGGATATGATGGTGTCTGGACTAGAACATGGTGATGGGATATGATGGTGTCTGGACTAGAACATGGTGATGGGATATGATGGTGTCTGGACTAGAACATGAAGTGGTCTCCAACTCCTGAACGGGGTTTCCTTGTTGTCATTTTATCTAGTTTCCCTAGTTCACAGGTTTAGGCTAAAATCATTTATTTACTTGTTTACTTTTGTTGTGTTGTATAAGACCAGTTATTTAATTAGGCCCTACATGGCAATAGGCACAACATGTTGGTTTAAATTAAATACAAAATAAATTGAATTTGTAACCTCATCTGACTCATTATTTCAGATCACCCTTCCTTATACCCACCCTGACACTAAATGAGCTGGGATAACAATATCAAGATGTTATCCTCCTTCAATATTAAAAGTTGGCAACAGAGTTCTTTAGCGACAGAGAGCGGCTGGGTGTGTCACAAGTCATTTGTCATTTAAAAAAATGAATGATTCAAAAATCTAATTACGGTCGTTGGCGGTGCGTCTCTCTGATCTAAAGAAGCCTCTTGTGCTTTTGGGTGTGGGTTCTATTCCAGGAAATGGCAATCACTCCCAGTGATGGCTTCTTATTCCTGGACACAGACTGGCTGATTGGAAACTACTCGGAGGAGCTCTTGCCGTGGATCCCCGTTATAGCAGCCAGGCAAGTCATCAGCAGACACAATTTGGCTTAGCCGCATCAAGTGGCAGCTGATCTATTGAATTTGAAATCATGTTACTTTCATGAGTTGGGTTGGTTTGGGGAGAGGGGGATTGGAGGTGTGTTGATGTGTGAAGGGACTTGTTTGATGCGGTGGCCATCTGATGGCGATGTTGAGCTTGGCTCTTGAAGTTAGTCTCTGAAAGCTCCCAACAGTACTTAACGATGCCTCATAGCTCCATAGGCTTTAAATTGTCCTCATTTTTCTTACATCCAACTTTGAGTAAGTTGTGCCTAATTCAGTTGTTCCTACAGTATGTTCTCACCTCTATGATGTCTGCTACCTCTGCTTGGCCAGGGTTCTCTAAGACTAAACCAGGGAAATAAAGAATAGTTTTGATGTCATTTCTGTCACTTTCCTCACCTTAGGTCATCCTTCTCCGGCCGGTACATTGTTCTGCCGTTTCTTTGACTTCTATGGGAAGTACCAGCGGAGACAGTTTCAGAAGTCCCAGTATAAGGAATACATTGACTTCATCTCTGAGATCAGCACAGCCTGTGGCTTCAACACAGAGGAGGACTGCCTGAGAATCCCCTCCACAAAGCGGATATCCTAATGGAGCGGCAGGTAGCCTAGTGGTTAGAGCGTTGGGCTAGTAAACGAAAGGTTGCTGGATCGAATCCCAGAGATGATAAGATAAAAATCTATCGTTCTGCCCCTGAACAAGGCAGTTAACCCACTCTTCCCTGGTAGGCTGTCATTGTGAATAAGAATGTGTTGTTAACTGACTTGCCTAGTTAAATAAAGGTTCAATTTAAAAAAATAACACCCACACTTGAACACATGGTTCCGTGTGGCTCAGTTGGTAGAGCATGATGCTTGCAACGTCAGGGTTCAATTCCCATTGGGAAAAGTACAAAAATGTATGCACTCACTACTGTTAGTCGCTCTGGATAAGAGCATCTCCTAAAACACCAAAAATACAAAAATAACAATAAAAAAATACAAATTTAAAAAACACAGAAAATGCTAACATAAGCCAGTCACATTGTTTTAATCTAACCCCTTACTCTGCAGGTGTGTCTGGTAGACTTGGTGCTACCAGTCAAGGAGCTACCAGCTGTCAGACGAGTGGAGAGCCAAGTATATACAGGGTCGTCAGACCTGGTCCGGGGTCACAGTACAAGGGTCAAACGTCGAGGGGGAAGCTGAGACTGACAGGTCCCATGGGAACAACTGGGGAGCTGGGTTCCAGCCCCGAGAGAGGATTGAGACTGTGGAATTGCGCCGCCCTCCCCCGGGATTTTGTAGATGCCCCAGCCCCAGTATAGTCTTACGTGTGGCCAACACTCTGCTTGGTCGACCGACAAGGGCGGGGATGTCCCTGATGCCTGGAGCACTGGAGGTAAGGGAATGGGACTTAATAACTAAACTGTCAATCAAATCACAAGGTAATCTCTCCTTCAAAACATTGAGCTGTCATTGAGGTCATATTAGGTTTAGGAATAAATAACAAAAAGTACATATCTGCTCTGTGGTTCATTACTATAATGAAGTATATTGGGTTTATGTACACTACATGGTGTATAGTTGACTCGGTGGAATTCAGGAATGTTAAGGTCATGATAGGTCCCTTATGTCCTTCTCGCCCCCCCACCAAGGCCCCTGGTGGTGCAGTGCGACCCTGCTTTGAACCCTGGAAGTGTTTCATCCACTGCCAGCTACATCCTGTGTACGACACACACCGCCCCCATCTCTCCTTTATCAACCCCTCCAGATTCTCCCCTCCCCTCATCCTACACACACACACACACACACCTTCACCCGAGGTACGTTAGATGAGATAAGGAGATGAAGTGTACTCTGATTAAAACAGAAGAATCTCTTTCAGGACTGGAATTAGAGAGACAGACAAAGCTAGAGTCGGGAGGGAATGAAAAGGGAGGGGGTGAAAAAGAGGATGGAGAGACAGAGCGCCTGTAACCCGGGATGGAGATGAATAATGCATTCTGATCCATCTTTTATGGATGACTCTGTATTTGTGTTCTCCTATGGTGCTGCTCTGAAAATAGGGAGGGTAAGGGGTGGAGGGGGGGGGGGGGGGGGGGGGGGGGTGGAGGGGGGGGGGGGGGCTGGGACACTGACAGCAACTAGCCCGCGAATTTCACTGTCTCTCTCTCAATAGATGTGACAATCAATGGACAAGCTAAACAATTGCCTCATGCAAGTTTGAAAGAAACACAAGAACCATAAGATGCAATAATTTCCACAATCATACTGTGTAATTCATTCTTCTAGTCGACTAGCATACTAATTGTGTACAAACACTGTATGGTCGGATGAAAGGTTTTGTACCTACATTTTTACCGGTATTGTGACATTTTTGTATTGTATTTTTAGAGGGCAGTAATGCTTAGTATTCACTGTTTTAGTATACGGGCTAAAACAGACAACAAACAAAAACAGTATCTCTGTTTCCTCTTAGTCACTAAATAAATGTTAACGTGCAATCATCCTTGTGCTCACAGCAGTGCACAAACACAGTATCTATGGACAATCCATTAATAACAGTCTAGGAGGCCAGGCCAGGTCCAGACTAATTCCACATTGTCAATAGCCCCAGTTATCCCATTCATCTCAATTAGCAGTGTAGGCTATGGTCTCAAAAGGGCAGCTGTAAACGTTGTAATGATGTTATAGTAGGGTCCTGGGCCCCCGCAGGTTGAAGTTTGTCCTGAATCTTGCCCTGGAGGCAGAACTGAGCCATTTCAACTAGATGGGCCAGCTACAAAGTCAAAATTGTCAATATCATAAAGGTTAGGGTTGGCAATGTGTTTAGGGTTAAGGTTAGGTTTAAAATCCGATTTTATGAATTTGTGCCTGTGCCAGCTAGTGACCACTTTGCAGAGCTTCCTTCAGTTTGCAGAGCTTCCTTCCTTCCTGACAATAAATGCCAACCTGCTGCCAGCTGCCCACTGTTCACACGTACCTTGGCATACTATCCCTAGCTGCAAACAAAACAAAGGTTGAGTGTCATGAATATGTTGCATAATGTGGTGCGGTACTGTAACAATAATCTCTATGTAGGCTAAATAGGCCATGTTTAACACTTTTATACAAAATCAACAGAACAGTTTTGAAGTTGATAATCTAGAGTGGAGGGTCCTTGGTGATTGATTGACAGGTATTGTGCTGTCATTTGATGTCACTGATGTTCTGAAAGAGCTGCAAAATCTGGACACCTACAAATCAGCCGGGCTAGACATCTGGACCCTTTCTTTCTAAAATGATCTGCCGAAATTGTTGCAACCCCTATTACTAGCCTGTTCAACCTCTCTTTCGTGTCGTCTGAGATTCCCAAAGATTGGAAAGCAGCTGCGGTCATCCCCCTCTTCAAAGGGGGACTCTTGACCCAAACTGCTACAGACCTATATCTATCCTACCCTGCCTTTCTACGGTCTTCGAAAGCCAAGTTAACAAACAGATCACCGGCCATTTTGAATCCCACCGCACCTTCTCCCCTGTGCAATCTGGTTTCAGAGCTGGTCAGAGCACCTCAGTCACGCTCAAGGTCCTAAACGATATCTTAACCGCTATCGATAAGAAACAATACTGTGCAGCCGTATTCATTGACCTGGCCAAGGCTTTCGACTCTGTCAATCACCACATCCTCATCGGCAGACTCAACAGCCTTGGTTTCTCAAATGATTGCCTCGCCTGGTTCACCAACTACTTCTCTGATAGAGTTCAGTGTGTCAAATCGGAGGGCCTGTTGTCCGGGCGTCTGGCAGTCTATGGGGGTGCCACAGTGTTCAATTCTTGGGCCGACTCTCTTCTCTGTATACATCAATGATGTCGCTCTTGCTGCTGGTGAGTCTCTGATCCACCTCTACACAGATGACACCATTCTGTATACTTCTGGCCCTTCTTTGGACACTGTGTTAACAACCCTCCAGACGAGCTTCAATGCCATACAACTCTCCTTCTGTGGCTTCCAACTGCTCTTAAATACAAGTAAAACTAAATGCATGCTCTTCAACAGATCGCTGCCTGCACCTGCCCGCCCGTCCAGCATCACTACTCTGGACGGTTCTGATATGTGGACAACTACAAATATCTAGGTGTCTGGTTAGACTGTAAACTCTCCTTACAGACTCACATCAAACATCTCCAATCCAAAGTTTACTCTAGAATTGGCTTCCTATTTCGCAACAAAGTATCCCTCACTCATGCTGCCAAACATACCCTCCTAAAACTGACCATCCTACCGATCCTCGACTTCGGCGATGTCATTTACAAAATAGCCTCCAATACTCAACTCAATAAATTGGATGCAGTCTATCACAATGCCAACTGTTTTGTCACCAAAGCCCCATATACTACCCACCACTGCGACCTGTATGCTCTCGTTGGCTGGCCCTCGCTTCATTCCTGTCGCCAAACCCACTGGCTCCAGGTCATCTACAAGACCCTGCTAGGTAAAGTCCCCCCTTATCTCAGCTCGCTGGTCACCATAGCAGCACCCACCTGTAGCATGCGCTCCAGCAGGTATATCTCTCTGGTCACCCCCAAAACCAATTCTTCCTTTGGCCGCCTCTCCTTCCAGTTCTCTGCTGCCAATGACTGGAACGAACTACAAAAATCTTTGAAACTGGAAACACATCTCCCTCACTAGCTTTAAGCACCAGCTGTCAGAGCAGCTCACAGATTACTGCACCTGTACATAGACCATCTATAATTTAGCCCAAACAACTCCCTCTTCCCCTACTGTATTTATTTTGCTCCTTTGCACCCCATTATTTATATTTCTACTTCGCACATTCTTCCACTGCAAATCTACCATTCCAGTGTTTTACTTGCTATATTCGCCACCGTGGCCTTTTTCTGCCTTTACCTCCCTTATCTCACCTCATTTGCTCACATCGCATATAAACTTATTTTTCTACTGTATGTTTGTTTTACTCCATGTGTAACTCTGTGTTGTTGTATATGTCAAACTGCTTTGGTTTATCTTGGCCAGGTCGTAATTGTAAATGAGAACTAGTTCTCAACTTCCCTACCTGGTTAAATAAAAAAGGTTGGTAAGAGGGTAATAGCTGTTCCACAGCAGGGAAATCACAATGGGGTGCCCACTGTCCAGACTTCTGGGTCTGATATAATAAACACATGGGCTATCCTCGCGACTGTAGTCTATATAACTATAATGATGTAAAAAACAACAACAACACGGGGGAACCTAAGGTGAACTGCACTCCCGTATGCCAAAGAGAAGATGAGATTGTCATTTATACGAACCAAAGGTCAAAACAGATTGAATTCTCCATGTAGAAGGGAAAGTAAAGCCAGAAATACCTTAATCTCCATGAAATGGAACTTAAAGGTTGGCTAGCCGCTCTGCTGCGAACTCCACTGGGAATTCATATCTTGGCTTACACATATTGTGGAAACACAAAAATAGTTTTTGGCCATGCATACCCATTATCTAAGGCAGCCTGGGGAATGGGTTAATTTTAATACCTCCCTCTCTCCTAACTCGTTGGTATCTGAAATGACGCTGGGGAACTTAGGTGGTGAAATGTTCTCTTATGACAGCATGTTGGACTTAGTTTAATTGACTTCACAGCTCTGACTGGCTTGACACCTGAGAGAACAAGTTCTTTTTTGAGGCTCTAATTTAGCACAACTCCCTTACCTCTCAGGCTGTGTCCCAAATGGCACTGTATTCCCTTTGTAGTGCACTACTTTTGACCAGGGCCCCATTTTTGGCTTTGGTCAAAAGTAGTGCACTATGTAGGAAATAGGGTGCCATTTGGGACGCATGCTGTGCCATCCCAAAAGTCTCTTCAGTCACTCTTACATTTCATCCTTCTCCTACTACTCCATTCTTGAACCCTGAACCACCACCTTCTCATTTTTTATTCCAAATGCACTCTCTCACTCTCTCCTCTTCAGGCAGTCTGTCAGGGAGAGAGGTGTTGGAGTAGGAAACTCTACAGGTCTTAAAGAAGGAGTGTGGAGGTCTGTACACCTGCTCAAGAACAACCACCAGGTCTTCAGCGGTACGTGCAGTACAAACTCAGCATCCAGACTAGTGTTGAAAAATGATGACAACTTTCCCAGGAATTTCAGTAGTCCCGGTTGGAAGACTGGAATCGGGTATGAATACGCAGGAAATCCAGAATCTTCCCACCAAAATGTCAGGAAAACCTGAGAGTTTTGGGAATGTTACTATAATGTTTTTACCTTAATCCAGACATTATCTCAACAAAGCTCTGAACTCCATATTTGGCTATAACCAGAGATGATATAGATCCAGTTTTAACCAGAGATGATATAGATCCAGCTCTAACCAGAGATGATACAGATCCAGTTCCAACCAGAGATGATCCAGTTCCAACCAGAGATGATACAGATCCAGTTCCAACCAGAGATGATACAGATCCAGTTCCAACCAGAGATGATACAGATCCAGTTCCAACCAGAGATGATACAGATCCAGTTCCAACCAGAGATGATACAGATCCAGTTCCAACCAGAGATGATACAGATCCAGTTCCAACCAGAGATGATACAGATCCAGTTCCAACCAGAGATGATACAGATCCAGTTCCAACCAGAGATGATACAGATCCAGTTCCAACCAGAGATGATACAGTGGGGCAAAAATAAAAGACACCCTATAAAAGACACCTGTCCATAACCACAAACAGTCACACTCCAAACTCCATTATGGCCAAGACCAAAGAGCTGTCAAAGGACACCAGAAACAAAATTGTAGACCTGCACCAGGCTGGGAAGACTGAATCTGCAATAGGTAAGCAGCTTGGTTTGAAGAAATCAACTGTGGGAGCAATTATTAGGAAATGGAAGGCATACAAGACCACTGATAATCTCCCTCGATCTGGGGCTCCACGCAAGATCTCACCCCGTGGGGTCAAAATGATCACAAGAACGGTGAGCAAAAATCCCAGAACCACACGGGGGGACCTAGTGAATGACCTGCAGAGAGCTGGGACCAAAGTAACAAAGCCTACCATTGGTAACACACTACGCCGCCAGGGACTCAAATCCTGCAGTGCCAGACGTGTCCCCCTGCTTAAGCCAGTACATGTCCAGGCCCGTCTGAAGTTTGCTAGAGAGTATTTGGATGATCCAGAAGAAGATTGGGAGAATGTCATATGGTCAGATGAAACCAAAATATAACTTTTTGGTAAAAACTCAACTTGTCGTGTTTGGAGGACAAAGAATGCATCCAAAGAACACCATACCTACTGTGAAGCATGGGGGTGGAAACATCCTGCTTTGGCGCTGTTTTTCTGCAAAGGGACCAGGACGACTGATCCGTGTAAATGAAAGAATGAATGGGGCCATGTATCGTGAGATTTTGAGTGAAAACCTCCTTCCATCAGCAAGGGCATTGAAGATGAAACGTGGCTGAGTCTTTCAGCATGACAATGATCCCAAACACACCGCCCAGGCAACAAAGGAGTGGCTTCGTAAGAAGCATTTCAAGGTCCTGGAGTGGCCTAGCCAGTCTCCAGATCTCAACCCCATAGAAAATCTTTGGAGGGAGTTGAAAGTCCGTGTTGCCCAGCAACAGCCCCAAAACATCACTGCTCTAGAGGAGATCTGCATGGAGGAATGGGCCAAAATACCAGCAACAGTGTGTGAAAACCTTATGAAGACTTACAGAAAATGTTTGACCTCTGTCATTGCCAACAAAGGGTATATAACAAAGTATTGAGAAACTTTTGTTATTGACCAAATACTTATTTTCCACCATAATTTGCAAAAAAATCATTAAAAATCCTACAATGTGATTTTCTGGATTTTTTTCTTCTCATTTTGTCTGTCATAGTTTAAGTGTACCTATGATGACAATTACAGGCCTCATCTTTTTAAGTGGGAGAACTTGCACAATTGGTGGCTGACTAAACACTTTTTTGCCCCACTGTATGGATCCAGTTCAATGTAGTGATCTGGTAAGTATCCCATTTTGGCACCAAACATCATGTGAAAATAACATTATTATTTGCATTCTTACATGAAGGTTCATTATCTTGGAATGTTTGTGAACATGATGACTATTTAGTTTGCTGCACTCTATATCAATGGTTCTGGTACTGGGTCTAACTGCATGAATCATACTGAAGCAATTCAGGGATTATTGGAATGTCACATATTCAGATAAGAATGCTTGAAAAAGTAGATGGAATCTTCCCCACTCTCAGCTTGAAGGAATTTTCATTTGGCAGTCTCTCAAAGCTTGCCTAAATTCTTGAAACTGGTCTAGACCTATTAGTAATATAAAAAGGTTTGTATTAAACCCCCCTCTCTCTCTTCCAGTAAAGGCGGTATGTTCCATATCCGGAACTGGCGGGTACAGACCCAGAATGCTGAAAGGTACCAGGGCTGATGCTAAACTGAAGCCCCTACTCTCTGGTGTCCTGAAAATCCGGGCCTGCTGGTTCCATGCCCCTCACCCCAACGGATGCCCCCTGCCGGCCGAGGAGTGTGACTTTGCCCGTTGAGCCGACGACCATCAACCTTCCACCAGACTACTCAAGAAAATGAAGAACTCAAATTAAACGCACGATTCAGTTTAGACCGTTGCTTTATTTTTATTTGACTTGTTTTTATGATATGACAGCTTGTTACACAAAAGATATGACAGCTTGTTACACAAAAGAAAAGGGGCTAGGCTTGAGTGAAAGAGCGGGAAGACTGAGGAACAAAGGGCGAAGCTGTGCTATCGTAAATACAGTATCTTATGCATTCTAAATTACCGCCCATTTGGAAAAGGAAAATGCAATAAATATTTACTCTGAGCTGCACTTCGGTAGGTTGGTGTTAGATGGAAGGCCGTGTTGTCCAACCGAGTCCTTTGTTCTTTTGAAGAATGTCTCTGCTGGTAAATTGAATACGTTGTAACGTCGTTGTGTGGTAGGCGGGATACTCTGTCTGTTCCTTCCTAACCCTCGTTTGCAGCTGCTGTTGCCAACTCAACGGCTAGGAGGTATCACCTCTGTAGTGAATAAGAGTTCAAAGTTCATACCATTTGCAACCAAAGCTCACGCTGATGTTGGCTTCATTCTGTAGTTATTATCTGAACCATTCTGACATCGGATCGTCTTCCTCACGTCCTCGGAACAGAATTGTTATATTGTCGTCAAGGGCTTATATAGGAAGGGAGAGGAGGGCTTGTTTGAGAAGTTTTATAGCCCATGTCCCTTAACAGTGGCAGGCCACTGATTGAGCAGCCCTATCTTATGAAAACCCAAATCTCACATTTTAGAAGCTAAAATCACATTTCATCCCATCACAAATAATTTCATATTCAAACATTTAAAATGAACAACAATTCCATGTGAATCTGATAACTCTGATGTGTGGACTTTCCAATGTAGAGTTTGTCATCTTATCATTGATGACAATTTCTCAGATGACAACCGAACTGACATCATATTCATTAAGTGCCACCGCATATGTTCCATTGGTCGGATTACCAGAATATAGTTCATTTCCCCCCACCTTCTGATGTTCTCAGAATCTCTATGTTAACCAAGGGTTTTGCAAATGTAACATCAGTAGGGTAGAGAGAGGAAAAGGGGGGGAAGAGGTATTTATGACTCATAAACCTAACCCCCCAGGCCAACGTCATGACAGGGACCACCATGGTGTCAGGAGATGTCTACTGCCATCCAGGACCTCTACACCAGGTGGTATCAGAGGAAGGCCCTAAAAATGGTCAAAGACCCCAGCCACCCCAGTCAAAGACTGTTCTCTCTACTATCGCATGGCAAGCGGTACCGGAGTGCCAAGTCTAGGACAAAAAGGCTTCTCAATAGTTTTTACCCCCAAGCCATAAGACTCCTGAACAGGTAACCCCCCCCCAACCCCTCTTTTACGCTGCTGCTACTCTGTTTAACATATATGCATAGTCACTTGATCTATACATTAATGTAAATACTACCTCAATTGGGCCGACCAACCAGTGCTCCCGCACATTGGCTAACCGGGCTATCTGCATTGTGTCCCGCCAACCCCTCTTTTACTCTACTGCTACTCTGTTCATCATGTATGCATAGTAACTTTAACCATATCTACATGAACATACTACCTCAATCAGCCTGACTAACCGGTGTCTGCATATAGCCTCGCTACTGTATATAGCCTGTTTTTTTATTGTTGTTTTATTTCTTTACTTACCAATTGTTCACCTAATACTGTTTTTGCACTATTGGTTAGAGCCTGTAAGTAAGCATTTCACTGTATGGTCTACACTTGTTGTATTCGGCGCACATGACAAATAAACTTTGCTTTGATTTGATCGCAGTCTCTCCACAGACACCTGTACCTGTACCTGTATGTCAGTTGTGTTCAAAAAATTATTCTGCACATCTGTGGATTTGTAGGTCAGCCTGAGTGCTAGTCTCTTTTCTACTTAGCTATCGTTGGGTCAGCTAGCGCCTTGTACCTGTGACTGCATTACAGCCTTGCTGAAATCACATTGAAATGACATTATATTTGTCACATGCGCCGAATACAACAGATGTAGACCTTACTGTGCAATACTTACTTACATGTCTTTAACCAACAACGCGGTTTTAAGAAAATAGAATAAACTAAAGTAAAAAAGAAAAAGAAACACAATAACAATAATGAGGCTATATTCAGGGGGCACCAGTACCCCTTCTGATATTATAGTTTAATAAACAATTTTTGTGTGAATATTTCTATTGGGATTGGGTATTTAGCATGAATGCAACCACACAAGCACTACATCTACTTGACTTTCCAATGGAGGACACATCTATTATCAATCTATGTGAAGCCTGCCACCTTATTTTCCCAGCCATAGTTATCGAGAGCGTGCAGAGCTCAGATTTGTTCTATTCACTCTCTTCCTGATCTGAAGGTGATGTTCAAAGGGACAGCCTGCTGGATAACCTTGCTGAGGCCTGTTGCTGTCTCTGAATAGTAACAAAGATATATATGATTCTGCTTATAGGGGAATAATAGGATGAAGTTGTTCCTAGAGGGCCTATAGACACTGATGTAATGTCCGTTTTGTAGTCGCCACAGGAGACAAGATAGGACCAAACAACACTGAAAGCCAATGGTGTCTGTTGATGAAGACACCCTCTAGCTGAGCATGAAGAAACAACGGTGGACAAAACCTGATGATTGTGACCCAGTGAGCTTCTCCATGTAGGTGAAGGAGCCCTCAGGAGAATGACCTTCCTGGAAGGACCGGGGGAGAGAATCATGCTGAATTACACTACTATAGACATGATGGACATTGAATTGGCCCTGGGGGCGGATGTGTGAAAGCTTGTAGTACTCATGAATGATGACTGTTTCCAGTTGTACACTGATGGGTGGGCTTTAATGACCTGAGCAAGCTACTACACCACAGCATCTCCACCTCTACCCCTTCTTATTTTCCTCACTTCCTCCATACACCTGAGAGAAATCAATTAATTAAGAGCCCTGCCTGCATTGCAGGTCTGCCAAGATCCAAACAGCCCATCAACCCGCTGCCTCACCCTGGCGAGGCGCGTGACGTGTCCGGGAAGTGCCACACAGACCCCCCACCCTCCCGTTTTTGCTCTCTCAGTGACCCATTGACCCCATGGCCTTCCCGACCTTCTGACCGGCACAACTAAGATTGATTGGCGCTCCCTCGACGAGTTGATGCCCCAGTGGTGTGTAAACAAACAAAGCATACAAGCCTGGCTTAAAAGAATGCATCACCACGCCAACCACAACAATAGCAGCAAATGAGCCATTGCCAAGCCTCCTTTTGTGTGTGTGTGTGTGTGTGTGTGTGTGTGTGTGTGTGTGTGTGTGTGTGTGTGTGTGTGTGTGTGTGTGTGTGTGTGTGTGTGTGTGTGTGTGTGTGTGTGTGTGTGTGTGTGTGTGTGTGTGAGAGAGAGAGAGAGAGAGAGAGAGAGAGAGAGAGGAAGCCCAGAGACTCAGTCTCTGCATCTGAGAAGAAAGAGAGAGAATGATGTAAAAAATAAAAAGAACGAAGAGAGAAAAAATTGGCGCTTAGGCCTGAATGTAGGTCAGGGAGAAGTGGCCATATTCTCTCAAAGAAAGATCACAAATGACTTTCACCTTCATGTGTTATTCATTATGTTGCACACACAAATGTCTCTTGTTCATAGGGGCATAAACTGTCAAACCGCATCAACATCTATACTTTTTCTATGATTGCTATTTGGAGGATAGCAAGCAACCAGTTAGTTTCAGTTCATGTTGTTTTCTCAAAATGGATGAAAGTGGTTTTGTCTGCAGTGTATATATATATTTTTTCAAGTGGTACATAGTAAATCATGTGGTATTTAAGACAAGTTCCCCTCAATGTAGCTGAAAGTTCAACATTTATTTAACTCCCTACGTCGATTCACTGTTCATCCCAACACGTGTACTTGTAGGCTACAGTATCATGTGTGTGTTGTGTACTGTGGAGGAGGGAGTCTTAAGTTTCTCCAGCTGGAGAAGGTCTCTCTCTCTGGCTGGGCCGCTCAGACAGTTGGAACGCACAGCGATCCCATGTGGTCAGACTGAGGGTCATTGGCACCGAGCGGTTCACTAAACGGTGAACATCACACTCCAAAAAGACCCCAAGATTTACGGCTGGGTTGTTGTGGGGGAATGTTTTTATTACTGAAGGGTTTGGCTCGTGAGTGAAATGAATGTCGTTCACACAAGTAAACCATCCTCAAAAAGTAACAGAAAATCCATAAATCCCAACTGTAAAAAGATCACTAAAATATTTAGTCTACTGTTGCTTGACAGGCCTTAAATTGGCCTGTCATCAGCATAAAAATAGCCACTTTTCCTAAAACAGAGCTAATTCTAATTTCTACATTTTTTTTCTTTAGAAAGAGTGTAGAATTCATATTTTCATCCCTTCATAATGAGACTAGCCACAGTTTATGCAACAGCAGTAATACACCTAGTAAATATTGAATGTGAAACATGAGTCTAATGGCTTACTGTATAGGCTAACTCCACACTGGATATCCAGGGTCAGATCCAAACCAACAAGATAACAATACAAAATGTCAATTAGTCATTATTTAATGAGGAAGTGGAGCAGTATAAACATGATTATCCATTTTGTGTGGTAAAGATACACGAGAGATAGAGGTCGAGGTCGAGAAAAGTTCAGACAACAGACGTTGTTATACAATGCCTGTTTGCATTGCAGCTGGACTGGTAATGTTTACACCCTTGTGGGTCCCAGTGAAGGGTTTGTAGGGTCTACTAGGCCCAGTTCCGAAACCTTGAGGAAGGAAGGATGCATTTTAATAGCATTTGAACATGGCCCTAGTTCCTCCTGTTACACATTAAATATAGTGCCTTAGGGAACTATTCAGACCCTTTACTTTTCCCACATTTTGTTACATTACAGCCTTATTCTAAAATGTATTAAATAAAACATATTCCTCAGCAATCTACACACAATACCCCATAATGACAAAGCAAAAATGGTTTAGACATTTTAGCAAATGTATTAAAAATAAAGTATTCAGACCCTTTGCTATGAGTCTCGAAATCGAGCTCAGGTTCATCCTGTTTCCATTGAGCACCCTTGAGATGTTTCTACAACTTTGAGTCCACCTGTGGTATATTCAATTGATTAGACAAGTTTTGGAAAGGCAGACACCTGACTATATAAAGGTCCCACAGTTGAGAGTGCATGTCAGAGCAAAAACCAAGCCACGAGGTCGAAGGAATTGTCTGTCGAGCTCTGAGACAGGATTGTGTCAAGGCACAGATCTGGGGAAGGGTACCGAAAAATGGCTTCAGCATTGAATGTCCCCAAGAACAGAGTGGCCTCCATCCTTCTTAAATGGAAGCCAAACTGAGCAATCGGGGGAGAACGGCCTTGGTCAGGAAGGTGACCAAGAACCCGATGGTCTCTCTGACAGAGTGGAGATGGGAGAAACTTCCTCTGTTGAGATGGGAGAAACTTTCAGAAGGACAACCATCTCTGCAGCACTCGACCAATCAGGCCTTTGTGGTAGATGGCCAGATGGAAGCCACTGCTCAGTAAAAGGCACATGACAGCCCTCTTGGAGTTTGCCAAAAGGCACTTTAAGCCTCTTAGACCATGAGAAAGAAGATTCACTGGTCTGATGAAACCAAGATTGAACTCTTTGGCCTGAATGCCAAGCGCAATGTCTGAAGGAAACCTGGCATCATCCCTACGGGGAATCATGGTGGTAGCAGAATCATGATGTGGGGGGATGTTTTTCAGGGACTGGGAGACAAGTCAGTATTGAGACAAAGATGAACGGAGCCAAGTACAGAGAGATCCTTGATAAAAACCCGCTCCAGAGGGCTCAGGACCTCAGACTGGGGTGAAGGTTCACCTTCCAATAGGACAACGACCCTAAGCACACGGCCAAGACAACGCAAGAGTGGCTTCGGGACAAGTATCTGAAAGCCCTTGAGTGGGCCAGCAAGAGCACGGACTGAACCCGATTGAACATCTCTGGAGACACCTGCAAATATGTAGCTGTGTAGCAACACTCCCAATCCAACCTGACAGAGCTTAAGATGATCTGCAGAGAAGAATGGGAGAAACTCCCCAAATAGAAGTGTGCCAAGCTTGTAGCGTCATACCCAAGAAGACTCGATGCTGTATTCGCTGCCAAAGGTGCTTCAACAAAGTACTGAGTAAAGGGTCTAAATACTTATGTAAATGTGATATTTCAGTTTATTTTTTGTTGTACATGCTTTTGTTTTGTCATTATTGACTATTGTGTGTAGATTGTTGATGGGAATTTTTTTATTTTTTATCCATTTTAGAATAAGGCTGTAATGTAACAAAATGTGGAAAAAGTCAAGAGGTCTGAATACTTTCCGAAGGCACTGTATATGCAAATGTTTTTATTCATTTGAAACAGACTGTATGTACATCCTAAATGGATAATTAGTAATTGTGCAACAATATAAGAGCCTGTTTCTTTAATTCCTCAGTAAATGTATCACTATACCCTAACTATACTGAACAAAAATATAAAGTCAACATGTAAAGTGTTGGTCCCATGTTTCATGAACTGAAATAAAAGATCCCAGAAATGTTCCTTAAGCACAAAAAGTAGATTTCTCTCAAATTGTGAGCACAAATTGGTTTACATACCTGTCAGTGAGCATTTCTCGTTTGCCAAGATAATGCATCCACCTGACAGGTGTGGCATATCAACAAGCTGATTAAACTACATGATCATTACACAGGTCCACCTTGTGCTGGGGACAATAAAAGGTCACTCTAAAATGTGCAGTTTTGTCACACAACACAATGCCACAGATGTCTCAAGTTTTGATGGAACGTGCAATTGGCATGCTGACTGCACAAATATCCAACAAAGCTGTTGCTAGATAATTTAATGTTAATTGCTCTACCATAAGCCGCCACCAATGTCGTTTTATAGAATTCGTCAGTACGTCCAACCAACCTCACAACCGCAGACCACGTGTAACCACGCCAGCCCAGGACCTCCACATCTGGCTTCTTCACCTGCGGGATCGTCTGAGACCAACCTGGACAGCTGATGAAAGTGGGGAGTATTTCTGTCTGTAATAAAAGCCCTTTTGTGGAGAAAAAAAATCATTCTGATTGGCTGGGCCTGGGTCCCCAGTAGGTGGGCCTATGCCCTCCCAGGCTCAATGTTAAAACAGCCAGCTTCAGTCAGCTGATTCTAGCCATTCTTTATGGTTAGTTCTAGTCTCCTATTCAGAGGACACCAACTTTTGTTAGTGTCTTATTGGTCAATACCTATCACCACATTCAGCCTATCAGCAGCCTCGATTCCCGTGACTTCAGTTTCATTTGATCTATGACCAAAGCACGCCGTTTGGTCAGACACGTGTTAACCCAATCCTGATGAGCACTTCCACAGTTTCCCTTCTGCTGAACAGTTTCCCTTCCTCCTTTGGACTGGATCTCTGTATGTCTGATGTTTAATTGTGCTTGCATCTAAACGTAAGTGAGAGATCTGTGTCATGTTATGTGGAGCTAAGTTTTGTGATTTATTGTGTGTAATTACCATGTGTTGAGCTTGTTAGCTAGCTCGCGCTCCAGCTAGCGTAGCACCATGGTTAGCATTTTGCATTGGAATGCATGAGCATTTTAGCATGACTGTTAGCGATTAGTGGTTTGTTAGCATTGTCCATTTATGGTGCTAGGCTATTTCCTATTCTATACAGTCGAAGTTGGAAGTTTACATACACTTAGGTTGGAGTCATTAAAACATATTTTTCAACCACTCCACAAATGTATTTTGGCAAGTCGGTTAGGACATCTACTTTGTGCATGACACAAGTAATTTTTCCAACAATTAATTACAGACAGATTATTTCACTTATAGTTCACTGTATCACAATTCCAGTGGGTCAGAGGTTTACATACACGAAGTTGACTGTGCCTTTTAACAGCTTGGAAAATTCCAGAAAAGGATGTCATGGCTTTAGAAATTTCTGTTAGGCTAATTGACATGATTTGAGTCAATTGGAGATGTACCTGTGGATGTATTTCAAGGCCTACCTTCAAACTCAGTGCCTCTTTGCTTGACATCATGGGGAAATCAAAAGTAATCAGCCAAGACCTCAGAAAGAAAATTGTAGACCTCCACAAGTCGGATTCATCCTTGGGAGCAATTTCCAAATGCCTGAAGGCACCACATTCATCTGTACAAACAATAGTACACAAGTATAAACACCATGGGACCAAGCAGCCGTCATACTGCTCAGGAAAGAGACTAGTTTGGTCTCCTAGAGATGAACGTACTTTGGTGCGAAAAGTGCAAATCAATCCCAGAGCAACAGCAAAGAACCTTGTGAAGATGCTGGAGGAAACGGGTACAAAATATCTACATCCACAGTAAAACGAGTCCTATATCGACATAACCTGAAATGGCGCTCAGCAAGGAAGAAGCCACTGCTCCAAAACAGCCATAAAAATGCCAGACTACGGTTTGCAACTGCACATGGGGACAAAGATCGTACTTTGGAAAAATGTCCTCTGGTCTGATGAAACAAAAACAGAACTGTTTGGCCATCATTATGTTTGGAAGAAAACGGGGAGGCTTGCCGAAGAATACCATACCAACCGTGAAGCACGGGGGTGGCAGCATCATGCTGTGGGTGTGCTTTGCTGCAGAAGGGGACTGGTGCACTTCACAAAATAGATTGCATCATGAGGAGGGAAAATTATGTGGATATATTGACGCAACATCTCAAGACATCAGTCAGGAAGTTAAAGCTTGGTCATACAGTGCCTTGCGAAAGTATTCGGCCCCCTTGAACTTTGCGACCTTTTGCCACATTTCAGGCTTCAAACATAAAGATATAAAACTGTATTTTTTTGTGAAGAATCAACAACAAGTGGGACACAATCATGAATTGGAACGACATTTATTGGATATTTAAAACTTTTTTAACAAATCAAAAACTGAAAAATTCGGCGTGCAAAATTATTCAGCCCCCTTAAGTTAATACTTTGTAGCGCCATCTTTTGCTGCGATTACAGCTGTAAGTCGCTTGGGGTATGTCTCTATCAGTTTTGCACATCGAGAGACTGACATTTTTTCCCATTCCTCCTTGCAAAACAGCTCGAGCTCAGTGAGGTTGGATGGAGAGCATTTGTGAACAGCAGTTTTCAGTTCTTTCCACAGATTCTCGATTGGATTCAGGTCTGGACTTTGAATTGGCCATTCTAATACCTGGATATGTTTATTTTTGAACCATTCCATTGTAGATTTTGCTTTATGTTTTGGATCATTGCCTTGTTGGAAGACAAATCTCCGTCCCAGTCTCAGGTCTTTTGCAGACTCCATCAGGTTTTCTTCCAGAATGGTCCTGTATTTGGCTCCATCCATCTTCCCATCAATTTTAACCATCTTCCCTGTCCCTGCTGAAGAAAAGCAGGCCCAAACCATGATGCTGCCACCACCATGTTTGACAGTGGGGATGGTGTGTTCAGGGTGATGAGCTGTGTTGCTTTTACGCCAAACATAACGTCTTGCATTGTTGCCAAAAAGTTCAATTTTGGTTTCATCTGACCAGAGCACCTTCTTCCACATGTTTGGTGTGTCTCCCAGGTGGCTTGTGGCAAACTTTAAACGACACATTTTATGGATATCTTTAAGAAATGGCTTTCTTCTTGCCACTCTTCCATAAAGGCCAGATTTGTGCAATATACGACTGATTGTTTTCCTATGGACAGAGTCTCCCACCTCAGCTGTAGATCTCTGCAGTTCATCCAGAGTGATCATGGGCCTCTTGGCTGCATCTCTGATCAGTCTTCTCCTTGTATTTGCTGAAAGTTTAGAGGGACGGCCAGGTCTCTGTAGATTTGCAGTGGTCTGATACTCCTTCCATTTCAATAGTATCGCTTGCACAGTGCTCCTTGGGATGTTTAAAGCTTGGGAAATCTTTTTGTATCCAAATCCGGCTTTAAACTTCTTCACAACAGTATCTCGGACCTGCCTGGTGTGTTCCTTGTTCTTCATGATGCTCTCTGCGCTTTTAACGGACCTCTGAGACTATCACAGTGCAGGTGCATTTA